>NC_059428.1:16510977-16568477 GCF_021028975.2 Sphaerodactylus townsendi | reverse complement strand
GTCACCCAGCTGGCATGTGTGGGAGTGCACAGGCTAATCTGAACTCCCCAGATAAGCCTCCTCAGCTCAGGCGGCAGAGCCAGGAATCAAACCCGGTTTCTCCAGATTAGATACACGAGCTCTTAACCTCCTACACCACTGCTGCTTAAGAGATGTACAGTTAAAACACTGGTCAAGAATGAGGCATACCTGAGGGCATGCAAAAGGAAACATGAATGTCTTCTCCCACTGGTGAAGATGGCGGAAGATGGTAACAGAAGGGCACAGTCAAATCTCCCTTGGAAAAGAGTTCTGGAGTTTTGGTGCCACAACCGAGAAGGCCCCTGGCCCATTTTGGAGTTGGAACATTCACCTCCACCAGCACATGAATTGAACCCAGTAAATGGAGGCAACACACCATGTGACATAGCCTACATGCATCTACCAGTTATGGTAGGAGGTGTGTATAGGACACATCTAGAGATCTCCTGCATTGTGGCGATGGAACAGAACATAAGAACATAAGAACAAGCCAGCTGGATCAGACCAGAGTCCATCTAGTCCAGCTCTCTGCTACTCGCAGTGGCCCACCAGGTGCCTTTGGGAGCTCACATGCAGGATGTGAAAGCAATGGCCTTCTGCGGCTGTTGCTCCCGATCACCTGTGTGGTGTTGGCAAAGCAGTTGGCAGTGAATCTGTGATGTTGGCTCATCCTTTGGCTGGGTGTGACGATTTGACAGTGCATCGTCAAGGCAACAGGGCAAACTCTGCATTTTTTCATTCGTTTCTCTGTTTATTTAAAGCATTTCCATGCTGCCTTTCCACACACCTTGATGAACAATCAAAACCACGAAAGAAGATTTTCTTCTGACGTTTTGCCTGCATCTGTGGCTGGCATCTTCAGAGGATCACAGCCACAGATGCAGGCCAAACGTCAGGAGAGAATGCTGCTAGAACACGGCCATACAGCCCGGAAACCACACAGCACCCCAGTGATTCCGGCCGTGAAAGCCTTCGACAATACACGAAAGAAGACTTTTAAAGATATGTATTATGTTGGGTTTTTTTTCCCAAAGAACAAGAAAGAAAACACAGAGACAATTAAAACACATATACAGGAAGGAGGGTCCGTGGGGGGACACCCAACAATCTGAAACGATGTTTGGGGAGATGGCAGGTCATTTTGCTTGCAAATCAGATGCTCTGTCATAGATTCATGGCTTTACCACTGTGGGCACCTTGAATGTTTGCTGGGATTTCCATGCAGGGACCATATTCTGATTGGGACCACAGTGTACCTGAGGGGCGTACTGCCCAGGGGGATATATGGGGTCAAATGTCCACAGGCTGAGGCCATTTAGTCACTGGGGAGGTGGAAAATCACTCCCACACCCCTCCTCCTCCCCCCCGGGTCCATACACTGACCTGGGGCAAAAAAAGTTGTTTGGTCTTAGTGGGGGAGGGTGGTCACCCATGGGGCCTCCCGGAAAACTCAGATTTTGACCTGGGCTACATTTTCCCTAGATACGCCTCTGCTTCAATTTTCCTCCCATGCAGTGGTGGTATCCAAAAATTTTAGTGACAGGTTTCCATGGTGGTGGGATTCAAACAGTGGCGTAGTGCCAATGGGGCTGGGCGGGGCATGACGGGGGCATGGCCAGGCATTCCGGGGGCGGGGCATTAATAATTTCTCTGTTACTGTAAAAAAACTCTTACTGTAAAAAAAAGTTCCTAATTTCCAGCTGGTATCTTTCTGTCCATAATTTAAACTCATTCTAGCGAGTCCTCTCGTCTACTGCCAACAGAAACAACTACTTCTCCTCTAATTGACTGCCTGTCAAATACTTAATACTATCAAATGCTTCATTTTGTTTCTAGAAATCAAAAGAAGGATACTTTCCTTAAACAAGTAACTTGACCATATTTCTGAAACATGTTTTTAAAACAGCCCAACAGGGAGAATGATCCCGTTTTCTACCTTCGCTAACCAGCCACATAGGAAACAACAGGACTTGATGATTTTTGGACCTAATGGAATTTCTAACGGAAAAGCAGACCCAATTAGTAACCCCCTCTCGACACACACAAATAATTAGTAACCCACTCTCGGGAACTGGTGAGAACCTGCTGGATCCCACCTCTGCTCCCATGCCATTTTCACAAGCCAAACAGCCCTCCTATGGCTACTATTTACTCCATTGGGGCACTTTCATGCCCTGATTGTCGCCTGCTTCCACCAATTAGTTGGCATCTCACGAGCTGACGTGAAACATATAAATAAGTCTTCCCAGCTGGCAAACGATAAAGCAGTCGTGGCTTGTAGACAGCCCCTCGTTCCTTTGTGGTTCGGGGTGGGTTTTGATCCGGAAAAGATAAGCCTCCTTAAGAGGATCAGGAAACTTGACCATAATGGAAAGCTGAAATGTAAATGGGTCTGTTTTCTTTGTTAAAAGAGAGTTTAAAATGTCAATACTGCTGTGCTATATTTGAAATCCCTGACGGCAAGGCACTGGGTCAAACCTGTTTTCCATTATCCTCCAAACACAGGGCGAAAGCCCTATTAGAGGCTCAACTCTTGCACAGCCAGATGCTTAAGATAATTTTCCTGGGGATTTCTCTGCAACCCCCTCCCCAGGTAGCTTCGGACACCTCGCCCTGCTTGAGGCTGGGGTCGCAGAGTCAGGAGTCCAAAAGAAGAAGAAAAGTCGGTTTCTATAGCCCACTTTTCTCTGCCTTCAATTTGATCTCATCTCAGATTGGAAAACGGGAGTCGAGCGCGCGATCGTACTTGGTAATTGTGTTTGTGTCAAAGACAGTTCATAGCACGCCTAGTTATAATGCCCTTGTGTTGCGTGCCACTCCATCACCGGCACGCCCAATATAGCATCTATTTAATATTGCTGTCCCCTCCCGGCCTTGGGATTGGGCATCACACCCCTTGGAATGTTGTTGTACTTTATTGTACTGTTTCAATGCTGCTATGTTTTAGAGAATTTGTACATTGTTTTAACTTAACTTAATCTTATGGTGTGAAATGTTGACATGTTGTACACCGCCCAGAGCCCTTCGGGGGTGGGCGGTCTAAAATCTAATAGATAGATAGATAGACAGACGGATAGACGGATAGATGGATAGACGGATAGACAGATAGACGGATAGACGGATAGACGGATAGACGGATAGACGGATAGACGGATAGACGATAGATAGACGATAGATAGATGATAGATAGATAGATAGATAGATAGATAGATAGATAGATAGATAGATAGATAGATAGATAGATAGATAGATAGATAGATAGATAGATAGAGAGATAGATAGATAGATAGATAGATAGATAGATAGATAGATAGATAGAGAGATAGATAGATAGATAGATAGATAGATAGATAGATAGATAGATAGATAGATAGATAGATAGATAGATAGATAGATAGATAGATAGATAGATAGATAGATAGATAGATAGATAGATAGATAGATAGATAGATAGATAGATAGATAGATAGCCCAGTTTGCTGGGTGATAAATCAGTAGCCCTTACCATAACCTATGTCACAAAATTGCAGTGAGAGTCATGTCAGACGCTTGCCCCAGACTCTTGGGGTTCCTTAAGGGCAGGATCCAATCCACATGATTGCACATTTTATTTCCTGTTTATTTCAGTAGGAGAGTTAAAGATATGCTGGATTCCCATTGCAGTCTCTGAGATTGACAGACTACTTCCACACATTCCTGTTTCTGAATCAGAGCTCCAATGACCCACTTTTCAATCACTGCTTGTCTTCATGAAATAGCCAGTAGGACAGGTAAAGACAAATTGGGGGGGGGGGGGACCCAAAATACATTTCAGATTTTCTTGGAAGTTTTTTTACGGCCCCCCCCATGAATGAATGAATGAATGAATGAATGAATGAATGAATGAATGAATGAATGAATGAATGAATAAATAAATAAATAAATAAATAAACCCATGCTATTCGAACAGACCTGAATAGCCCAAGCAGATAAAAATAAGAATAGCCTTTCTGCTTTTATTAGCTTTTGGTTAGCCAGCAGAGCTGTGTGCTCAGCCAATTGCTGCATCCAGTTCTCCCTGGTTGTTTCCCCACTTACCTGCTGCTGCGCGCTACTCTCCCCAAGTAGCGTGCGGGGTCCCTACGCACTCCCTCACTTACAGAGAAGCGGCTTAACAACGTTATGCCGCCTCGACGCTGTCAGCTCACCAACACGCCCTCAGCGTGCGTCATTCCTGGTGCTCCTCAAAACGGCGCCTTTTGATGACCTCGCACAGAGCGCAGGGTCGTGGGGAAGCCCGGGAGCGTGCCAGAAATGACGCGCGCTGAGAGTAGTGCGCAGCAAAGGGTGGTCGAGGTAAGTGGGGAAACGACCCCTGATAACCTCTGAAGTTGGAGCCGGTGAAACTCCAGGGATTTTGGAGTGGAATCTGGGGAGGGCAAGATTTGGGGAGGGGGAAGGACCTCAGCACGCTATAATGCCAAGGCCGACCTTGCAAAGAAGCCATTTTGTCCAGGGGAACTGATCTCTGTAGGCTGGAGATCAGCTGTAATGGCAGTAGAACCCAGACATATTTTTTAAAAAATCAGTCAGCTGCACAGCTACATCACTTTAAGGAACATCCCAACAGTGACAAGAAGCAGCTCTAGGAATCATCAGAAACACTATGGTTTTACCATAGAGTTTCCGACAATTCCTAGAGCTACCCTATTTCACTTGTGAGCTTTCCCCTTGGCAACCCAAAATGGGGGGGGGGGGTTGCAAACTGCTATCGTTATAATCTGTTTTAAAGCTGATTTATATGATGTGTCTTTTGCAGCGGCAGCAGAATCTGCAAGTCTTCATGGGAGATAAATGATAAACAGAAATCGCCCTGCTGTATGACAAACTGCAAACAGCTCGAGAAAGTTTAAATTTATTACAGGGGATGCTTTTTTAAAGCTCAAAATCATGAGAAATAAATCGATATGAAAGGGTGTTAGTGGCAGGACTCCAATTCAGAGTAATGGGATGGGATTCCACCCTACGCTAATATTTTAAAGTATTCATTGCATAAAGATGTCATCGTTGCAAAGATATTCACAATGATCAATGTTTGGTAAGCACAGCAAAAAAAACAGTTCCGTAATATATTGGGTAATAAATATATGGTTTTAGGCGGCTGACAAAAGAAACCCCATAAATCAGGCTGACACAGCTGGCAATCTGCTAAGCAGCCCACCTGCTACATGTTCTGCTCTGCCAGGAACTTGGCAACCTCTTTTGCAGTTCCTGAAGGCAGCAAAAGAAGAGGCTGATGGAAGTCCTGGCAGGACCAGTTCACATATTATGAGATACATGGGTTGGGCCTAAGGTCCCCACTCTGAGTCCTCCTGGCTAATAGCCACACATCCATAATGTGTTCTTGCCAACTCCCACAAAATCAGTGCCCAATTGGGATCACATCTGTGGGGCACTTGAGGAGATTCAGCCTTCCCACATTACAACAGTCCCTCCAGTTGTATCATTCAGCCCGTTGAGAAAACCCACATGGAGGGCCCAAGCTAATCCTATCTATGGACCTTTCCCCACTTAGAAGAAGAAGAAGAGTTTGGATTTATATCCCCCCTTTCTCTCCTGTAAGGAGACTCAAAGGGGCTTACAATCTCCTTGCCCTTCCCCCCTCACAACAAACACCCTGTGAGGTAGGTGGGGCTGAGAGAGCTCCGAGAAGCTGTGACTAGCCCAAGGTCACCCAGCTGGCGTGTGTGGGAGTGCACAGGCTAATCTGAATTCCCCAGATAAGCCTCCACAGCTCAGGCGGCAGAGCTGGGAATCAAACCCGGTTCCTCCAGATTAGATACACAAGCTCTTAACCTCCTACGCCACTGCTGCTCCTTACCTTCTGCTGCGCGCTACTCGGGCCAAGTAGCGCGGGGTCCCCGGGGCACTCCCCACTACAGGGGCAGCGACAACGCAGCCGCCCTGACGCTGACGCTGTCGCGCCCCCTCAGCGCGCGTCAATTCTGGCGCTGGAGAAAACGGAAGCCAGGGCGCGCGCCAGAAATGACACACGCAGTGAGTAGCGCGCAGCGACGGTGGTAGAGGGAAAAGTGGGGAAAGGCCCTATGATCCCATGACTGTACCTCAAAAGTTAAGTAGGGTCAGTCTTGGGAGGGGCATATCTATGGGAATTGGCACCAAGGGCAAGTGCTGAAAAATTGTGCCCCTCTCCCAACTCCGGCCTAGGGACAGTGCAACCTGCCTCACACCCTTGTTCAGGCTTCCCAGCCTAGCTCCATGCCCAAAACTGACGTTCCTCCTTAAAACTGAAGCCCCTGCTCTACACATGGAATCTGTACTGGGCACTTTGCAAGGGGTCATTAAGGAGAATCCATGACTCTTCAGGGATGCTCAAATATCTGCTTATTCAGCTCAGAACCTGTCTACCACTTGCAATTATGGCACAGTAGGGTTTTGTAAACAACCTTGGCTGAAGTTGGAAGTCTTGGGGTCCACCTTTCATCCTAGTTCCCAGGAATTTGGTCAGTGGTGGGATCCAAAAATTTTAGTAACAGGTTCCCATGGTGGTGGGATTCAAACTGTGGCGTAGCACCAATGGGGCTGGGCTGGGCACGACGGGGGCGTGTCCAGGCATTCCGGGGGCGGGGCATTCCTGGGCGGGGCTGTGGCAAGGACGCAGCCTCTGCGCCGGTCCTTGGGCGGGAAACGAATGCACGCAGGCGCAGGCTGCCACGCACGCCGGTGCACCTTCTGCTAGACTGCTTCAAGTTCTGCGTGCTACTGCTGAGAGGAGGGGCGTAACTAAGGCAAAGATCACGTGGCTAAATCACCCATTAGTAACCCCCTCTCGGCACACACAAATAATTAGTAACCTACTCTCGGGAACCTGTGAGAACCTGCTGGATCCCACCTCTGAATTTGGTGTAGCAGACCTTTGTTAGTGCTAGTGCAGAGTTCACGATGACTGCTTGACTGACTCCCAGAACCTTGTGCGGCCCTTTAATTGCTACACTCTACTGGCTGTAAAATGAATTCATGTGAATTTTCAGCTTCCAGTCCAGTTATATTATTTCTCTCCCCTTGGCATAAATGATTTGCATGAGCAGATTGATCAAACACTACAAAAAAAGCAATTGTGATGTGACTGTATTCATGTATCCATGCAGATTTCTTTTTAAGGATGGCGTTTTACTGATTCATGCATGTGCCATTCAGAGGCCCCTTCCGCACATGCAGAATAATGCTCTTTCAATCCACTTTCAATGCACTTTGCAGCTGGATTTTATTGTGCGGAACAGCAAAATCCACTTGCAAACAATTGTGAAACTGGGGTGCTGTGTGGTTTCCAGGCTGTATGGCCATGTTCTAGCAGCATTCTCTCCTGACGTTTCGCCTGCATCTGTGGCTGGCATCTTCAGAGGATCTGATGGTAGGAATGGAAAGCAAGTGGAGTATATATACTGTGAGGTCAAAAGGTGAGGCCATCTGAATAGAGTAGCCTGGCATGTAAGTCACAGAGAAGTCTGTAGCATGGGAGTAACAATGAATATAGCAATGTCAATAGGTGGATGGATCTGTTACTCCCATGCTACAGACTTCTCTGTGACTCACATGCCAGGCTACTCTATTCAGATGGCCTCACCTTTTGACCTCACAGTATATATACTCCACTTGCTTTCCATTCCTACCATCAGATTCTCTGAAGATGCCAGCCACAGATGCAGGCGAAACGTCAGGAGAGAATGCTGCTAGAACACGGCCATACAGCCCGGAAACCACACAGCACACCAGTGATTCCGGCAGTGAAAGCCTTCGACAATAAATTGTGAAACTGGATTGAAAGTGTATTATTCTGCATGTGCGGAAGGGGCCAGAGTCTGGTAGTCTATCACCAAAAAGGACCTTGATGCAGCTGTAAGATCAATCATCCACAGACTGCTTTTTGTGTAGTGTTTTAAAATTGCACGCATATGTACTGGTAATGCAGAGGAGGGAAAACGAAACACGCTAAGTAAAGGAACTTAGAGCAACGGAAAATTGTGTCTGCACAATTCTCTATTCAAACCTGAAATTCAAATGCAAAAAAATATAGAACATTCCTAACGAAGCCGCATTGTTTAGGAAAAAAGACCAGATAACGTGGAATTATTTAGCAGCAGTCAAGGCTTTCTCGGGCTCATCAGGGCTCGGAAAATGAGCAGAGTTGGTCACAGCTGGTACTTGGATGGGAGTCCACAAAGGTTGGTAATTACAAGCTACCTCTGCTCATGTCTTGAAAACCCCTTGAGAGGTCACCCCAAGTCAGCTGCAACCTGATGATGTTTAATTATTAACCTGGAGCTCAAAGTTCTGAGGACAAATTTGGAACAATATGTCATGATACGATACGAAGATCTGCTGTTAAAAAGCATGGGGTGAGTGGGAGATTCTTACCTGCCTAAAGAACTATTGTGGATCCTGCCCTTAAAACACATTCATTACATTACGTGGGATATTTCCATGCGCGAGACCGGATCGTCACCTGTTGCTTCATGCGCAGCTGTACTATGATGTTTCTGTTAACTCAGGAGAAGCCGTGACATTAGTGATTTGGGCAATTACACCCCGTGAAATCAAATCAGGATGTTTCTGGTTTTACAGGCATCCTCGTATAATTAATAGCCTAGGTAAATTGTTCTGATTTGGAAATCTTTCCCTTTTTCCCCCCAGGGGAAGGCAGAGGGGGAAATAACATAGATACGCTCAAAATCGCCAGAGAGGAGAGACAAACAGGAGGTACCTTCCAGAGTGTTCCTGAAGCTGAAGTTAGCCAATTTGTCCATGGTCCCAGCCTCGTACTCTGTCAGGCTTAAGCAGAATTCAACATCCGCTGAAGATGGAAGCTTGGGGGTCCGCCCTTTATCATGGTTCCCGGGGTTTCGGAGTAACGGCCCTTCATTGGTGCCATTGCATAGCTCTCGCCGGACGTTATATTCTTCCGATCGACTGCAAATTACCTTCGGGTTAAAAATTCCATTGTGAGTTTGGGTGTAAGGCTGATCTTCTTTAATCTAATTTTTTTTATTTTCTCACATAAAACAGACAAAAAACCACAAACATTAAAAAAGCACAACCCACTACACATCTTATATTGACTTCCGGCGATCTCGTCTTTGATTAAAACTTATCTCTAGATTCGTGCGTATCTAATTAAGCCGTTGATTCAGTGGCTATTTTGAAGTGCATTCTGGCGATTACAATCTACTATTTTCTTTAGATTTCAAACCCTGCCGCTACTTCTCTATTTGAGTAGGTTTTTGAAAGGTATTCCGTGGCGCTCTGACATGCGGTGGGACTGGAAGTAGGTCGGGGCGTGGATAAACAATATAGTTATATGTATAAAATAATGATTAAAGCAGCCCATGCAACAATAGCCTTGGGCTGGAAAGAAAATAAAAAATGGACACTTCAGAAATGGCTAGAATATATCTGGGAACAAGTGACACTTGATATTTTCTATATACTGAATACAAAAATACAAAAATAAGACGTGGCAAGATAAACAGAATGAAATTTTGAAGATATGGATAATATACGTGGACTGGATGAAAGAAGCTCGAGTCAATGAAGAAATATGGGAGAAGAGGCTACAGAGAATGAACTTACTGCTGTTTGGGTGACAAAACTATGAAGAAGAAGTAATGGGGGGAGGGAGAAAAGGGGGAAAAAGTATTGTTTGAAAATGTATGAAGAAGGAAATTACTTTAAACTGTAAAATTCAAATGATACAATTAAAAAATTTTTTTTAATGGAAGTGTGTCGGGGCAAGAAATCTACACACCCTTCCTCTTTGCAGTGCACTGAGAGAGGAGGCGCATCGGGGCGAGATTTCTTGTCCTGATGCTCTTCCTGTTGCCCTACACATGCTTTTTGCTTTCCGCAGGAAAAGCAAGAGCACTGACTTTTCACGCCAGAACCGGACGAGGGCAGGGAACAGCCTCCAGTGGGTAACTGGCCCATAAGAGGCTTCTAATTTTCTTTTAAAAAATGATCAAACTATTGTCTCTGAACAGTGTCATATACAAATACCAAAACACGAACCCACAGGAAATGCAACGAATTTACTCTGGCGCACATCTTTTTCCAGTCAGTTGTAGCAGCACAAGTTAGCCCAGTGGAGGCTAGAGAATAATTATTCAGCTATAAAAATCCAGAGATATTGCAGGCAACTCCGAAAGATCAGGGAGAGCTGATGAAATGGGCTCAGCATCTCACGAAACGCTACAACTGACTGGCAAAAGCGTTCTCCCATTCCCATCTTTCAAGCTGGAAGCTGCCACACTTAGGTCTGTACAGACAGGTTATAGTGTGCCTTGTGAGTTTGGGGTTGGCTGCCACCTCCCATGGTGCAACAGGATGCTATTATTTTAAAGCACTGATTTTCCTGCATGTAGCGTAGCCAGCTATTGTTTTGCGGTTCTAACCTGCATTTTTGTACTTTGTACTTTGTTTCACTCTAGCCTTTAGTGTGCTTGCTGCACCATAGGATATTTGTTCCATTTCCTTGGGGTTCATGTTTTGATATTTGTGTGTGGCTAATTGATACTTGAACCCTATTTGTTTATGTGCTCTTCATAGTGTCATCAACGTAACAATTTCTGAATATTCCGTAACTTTCAGAATCCAGTCCTCTGTTGTTGGCATCTTAACATCTCTCCAGTGTGGTGTAGTGGTTAAGAGCAGGTGGATTCTAATCTGGAGAACCAAGTTTGATTCCCCACTCTTCCACCTGAGTGGCAGAGGCTTATCTGGTGAACCAAGGGGCTTTCCCCACTGACAGAGTTGAACTGGTTTCTACCTAGGTTCGCCTCAGTGAATCCCCACTGCCACAGAGCTGAACATTGTTTTGTCTCAGTTCCCCCCCCCCCCAGAACTGCGACATCCTTGTCGCAGTTATGAACTACACTTTTCTGCTGGAACGAGGTCGATACCGCTTCGAAGCTTCGAAGTGGGGAAGCATCGAAACGACACCTCATCCGTTCAACCAATCACGAGCCGCTTTTGTAGCATGCACAGAATGGGAGAGTCGTTGAAGGCAGAAAGCGCATGTAACTGTAAACTGTAAAAAATGTAAAAAAAAGAATGCTCCCGTTTCCCGCCGTAACACAAGCGCCAATCACAATCGAGGAGCCAAACAGGCCCACTTAGCTCAGTTCCAGGGGGCCAACTCAGTTGCTGTGGGGACAGCCTGGAATCGCCCTCCACTGAAGGGAACCGAGTCGACCTTAGCCCCCTTCTGTAGTGGGGAAAGCCCCCAAATGTGTTTCTGGACTCCTACATTCCTGCTGGGTGACCTTGGGTTAGAAAACAGAGTTCTGTATTGCTTAAGAAAGTGGCATAAGGCTGATCTTAATAATCTGATCCGTGTATTTATTCAACAAATACCTCCCCAGCTTGCAAGGGGACTCCAACCAGCTTCCTGTAACCAATAAAGCACTCAATGAAGCATGCAAAAGAGCCGCAGCAATGGAGCCCTTCAAAGAAACGCATAATACAAATGCATATCATGCATATCCCTGGAAAAAAATGGATGCTTTGAAGGGTGGGCTGTATGGCCTTGTACCCCAATGAGGTCTCTCCCCTCCCCAGATTCCATCTTCAGATCTCCAGGAGTTTCCCAACCTGGAGTTGGCAACTCTACTCCTCATCCCCTGCCAGTGTCTTGGGGAGGCCAAGCAGCACTACCTGCAAAGTAGATTAATATGAGAGCCATTGAATGGCTTAAGGTGATCCTGTAAGTGTCATGGTCAAGTGGGAAATTCAAACCCATGGGGGGGAAACAACTCTACACTCAAGCTCTAGCATATATGAAAGCCAGCATGGTGTAGTGGTTAAGAGCAGGTGGATTCTAATCTGGAGAACCGGGTTTGATTCCCCATTCCTCCACCTGAGTGGCAGAGGCTTATCTGGTGAACCAGATGTGTTTCCGCACTCCTACATGCCTGCTAGGTGACCTTGGGCTAGTCACAGTTTGGGCTAGTCACAGTTTGTTCAGAACTCTCTCAGCCCCACCTACCTCACAAGGTGTCTGTTGTGGGACGAGGAAGGGAAAGGAGCTTGTAAGCCATCTTGAGTCTCCTTACAGGAGAGGAAGGTGGGGTATAAACAGTGGTGGGATCCAAAAATTTTAGTAACAGGTTCCCATGGTGGTGGGATTCAAACTGTGGCGAAGCGCCAATGGGGCTGGGTGGGGCACGAGGGGGGCGTGACTGGGCATTCTGGGGGCGGGGCATTCCTGGGCGGGGCTGTGGCAAGGACGCAGCCGCTGCGCTGGTCCTTGGGCGGGAAACGAATGCACGCAGGCGCAGGCTGCCACGCACGCTGGTGCACCTCCTGCTAGACTGCTTCAAGTTCTGCGCACTACTGCTGAGAGGAGGGGCGTAACTAAGGCAAAAATCACATGGCAAAATCACCCATTAGTAACCCCCTCTCAGCACACACAAATAATTAGTAACCTACTCTCGGGAACCTGTGAGAACCTGCTGGATCCCACCCCTGGGTATAAATCCAAACTCTTCTTCTTCAATATGACTAATACCAGAACACCCCTTTTATTCCTCCGGCTCGGAGTTCCCTTTGCCATCTACGGGACCTACTTTTTCGTTCTGCTTCCCCCCCTCTTTGGGAGGGTTTTAATTGGGGTTTATTGCGTGACGTCATCTTTGTTAATTTTACCGCTGTGTTTTCATTTTAATTTTAATGGGGTTTTGTTTGTATGTGTTGTAAGAGGAAACTATGCTGTGCACCGCCCAGAGCCCTTCGGGAGTAGGGCGGTATGCAAAACCCATAAATAAATAAATATAAATAAAAATGTAGATGTGGTTGTGTATTAAATGGGCACACCACTGAAAACAATGCTGTATAATGTATTAAGAAAATGCAGACCTCCATCTTTACTCTGACACCTTCCTGATTCACGCCCACAGTTCCTTACACAGTAAGTGATACACAAGACCCAGATACCAGCTTAGGTACATAAATCTCATTAGTTGAGTTTGGGGCATCTGACTTCCCAATTCCCCCTCTCCTGACAACTGTCTTTTGTGTGTGTGTCATGTTGCAGCTCGCTCATGAAGACCCCTGTAAGGTTTTTAAAGTGAGAGACATTCAGAGGCAGTTTGCAATTGATTGCCTCTACACCAGTGGTGGGATCCAAAAATTTTAGTAACAGGTTCCCTCGCCAGCCCCCCCTCAGCAAAAGGGGCAGAGGCGTACCTAGGCAAACCTGAGCCCTGGGCAAAACCTGAGTTGGATGCCCCTCCCCATGGGCAGCCACCCCACCACGACCCTAAAAAATTTTTTTTGCACCAGGTCATTTCTAAATCATCATCACATTATAGAAAATGCCACAACTCACAAATCTGAACACAGCAATGGTGAAACACACACGTTCTTTGGTAGAGACTGGTGAGATAAAAGGTACGAAAGGCTGAGAATCCATGAATTGCAGTACCTGAAAAGCATTAACCCAGTTCAGGGAGTTACATTATTAGTCGCCATTGCTATATGGAACCTTCACGTTCAAAGGCAGGATGCCTCTCGGGGAGGCGAGGGCGTGGAGACGGAAAAGCGGACCCAATTAGTAACCCCCTCTCGGCACACACAAATAATTAGTAACCCACTCTCAGGAACTGGTGAGAACCTGCTGGATCCCACCTCTGCTCTACACCAGTGGTGGGATTCAGCCGGTTCGCACTGCTTCGGCAGAACCGGTTCCTAAAATGGTGCTTGTAAACAACCAGTTGTTAAATTATTTGAATCCCACCACTGCTCTACACTGTCCAAGTGCCAGTCAGGGCCAGCTCTGCTTAGCTTCTGAGATCTGGCAAGATCAGGCTAGCCCGGACTATCCCAGTGAGGGGGAATTGCCTATTGAATCTTCTTAGAAAGTTTTTGCCAGTTTCCAATGAGTAAAATAAAACATAACTTTTCAGCTCCTGTGAGAATGAAATCCGAAAGAAGCTGCCGCTGTTCATCACAAATAAGTCCACTGTGAGCTGACTTATATTCTTTTTAAAGTTCCACTTATTTTACACATTCCTTAAGAAGTGCATCTGAACCAAAGACCTCGATCGATCTTACTCGGAAAAGGAGCAGTAACGGGGCTTGATGTCTGTTTTTATAAATGCTTGTGTAGATATGTAAGTGTTAAAGTTTTTCGTACAATGTGAAGGATTCGAGCCATTTTCAGGCATCAAAGGTAATTGCCAGCACTTTGAACTGGTTTGGAAATTTATCTCCATTCAGGGGTGAAGCAAACCCCCTTCCGGCTTCTTTAAACGGATCTCTGGGAAACCAAAGATACAAACAAAATAAATAAAAAATAATAATAAAAAAGAGCAATGAAGAATGTGATCCGGAATCGCTGCTTCTTAAAATAAGCGTCCTTTTCAAAATTCAAATCAATGCAGTTCCCCGGCGGGCTTCAAGTAATCAAGCTTTCTCAAGGATCCTTGCTTGCTCTTCTGCAGATGCTGTTTTCTTCTAGTGATAGCAAAGGAATGCAACATCCCCAAGGAAGACGGGCTCCTCAGAACACAATTGTGTGTTGTTTTGAATGCGAAGAGGAACGGCAGTGGAATAAACTGTTCTGGCTTACATTTTTTCCAAGACGTCCAAAGAGACGTTCCCTCAGGCCCAAGGGCGTAGTTCGGCCCACAGCTTGATCTCTTACGTGAGATGCTGGTGTGCCAACCGTCAGGTTAGGGAGGAAAGCTTCCAGGTGGGACTTGAGGATTTCCTGGAACTGGAGTCCATCTCCAACTGCAAGACAGAGGTATTCCACCAGGCCTATAGTTGAGGGTGGCCATGGAGGTTGTGGTCATCATGGCTGGCCTCCCCTTCCCCCTCCCCTTTGACAAGTGTGACTGGGGTTGTCTGTGTGTATTGGGAGGAGGCAGTGGTGGGATCCAAAAATTTTAGTAACAGATTCCCATGGTGGTGGAATTCAAACAGTGGCGTAGCGCCAATGGGGCGGGGCGGGGCATGACGGGGGCGTGGCTGGGCATTCCGGGGGTGGGGCATTGCTGGACAGGGCTGTGGCAAGGACGCGGCCACTGCGCCGGTCCTTGGGCAGGAGACGAATGAACGCAGGCACAGGCTGCCATGCACACCGGTGCACCTCCTGCTAGACTGCTTCAAGTTCTGCGCGCTACTGCTGAGGAGCGGAGGAGGGGCGTAACTAAGGCAAAAATCACGTGGCAAAATCACCAATTAGTAACCCCCTCTCGGCACACACAAATAATTAGTAACCGACTCTCGGGAACCTGTGAGAACCTGCTGGATCCCACCTCTGGGAGGAGGGCAGGGAGTAATAGGATTGCTCCACCCTTATCACCTTAATGTGCTGTTGCTTGTGTAGCTTTTATTGCATTCACGAATGTTTTATGTGGTTTTGATTTTATTAGAATCCTAGAGTTGGAAGAGACCACAAGGGCCATCAAGTCCAACCCCCTGCCATGCAGGAACACGCAATCAAAGCACTCCTGACAGATGGCCATCCAGCCTCTCTTTAAAAACCTCCAAAGAAAGAGACTCCACCACACACTGAGGTAGTGCATTCCACTGTCAAACAGCCCTTGAGAAAATGGATCCTTTGGGCGGTGGACTCTCTGGTATTGTACTCCACAAATGTCTCTGTGCCCCCCCCCCGCCTCCATCCTCAAATCTCCAGGAGTGCATCAGCCTGGGTCTGACAACCCTACCCACCCACCCCCATCCCCTGCTGGCGGCTGGGGAGGAAGATGGCCAATAACCCTACCCAGCAGACATTGAGTCTTTTGCAAACCCTGGAAAATGTAATTGCCACATCAGCTGCCACTAGGGGTTCCATAGCACACCTAGTGTTTAAGAGCCTCCCATTAATGATTTAACCTCTGACTGTCCTGATGCCTGTTTTGTCTCGGGATGATGTGGAGGAACACCCAGGTAATTTGTACCTTTTCATGTCCATGTGTAAAATAGAACAAGGGGAGTCATTTTTTAAAAAATGCAACGGATCGCACAGGCAAGGGGAATTAAATCCTACCTCTTCCCCCATCTCATCACCCCACAGTTACAGTGAAAACATGCTGAAATATTCTAGTCTAGACATGCAAGCTTTAAAGAGGAATTAATTGTGTACTTTGAATGTATAACTAGAGCTTATGTATAACTGTATGATGTATACCTAGAGCATTCAAATTAACTGTGTACTTTGAATGTATAACTAGAGCTTTGAGATTCAAGTATTGTAGGACTCTTAATTATTCCGGCAAGCGTCAGACATGTTGTCGTGGTTAGGGTGACAGAATAGGATTTCAGAAACCAGGTTCAAATCCTCGCACTACTACGGAAGTTCACAACGTGACCTGGGGCCAGTGGTGGGATCCAAAACATTTAGTAACAGGTTCCCATGGTGGTGGGATTCAAACTGTGGCGTAGCGCCAATAGGGCGTGGCAGGGCATGATGGGGGCATGGCCAGGCATTTCAGGGGGTGGGGCATTCCTGGGCGGGGCTGTGGCAAGGACGCAGCCGCTGCGCCGGTCCATGGGCGGGAAACGAATGCACGCAGGCGCAGGCTGCCACACATGCCGGTGCACCTCCTGCTAGACTGCTTCAAGTTCTGCGCACTACTGCTGAGAGGAGGGGCATAACTAAGGCAAAAATCACGTGGCAAAATCACCAATTAGTAACCCCCTTTCGGTACACACAAATAATTAGTAACCTACTCTCGGGAACCTGTGAGGACCTGTTGGATCCCACCTCTGGGCTATAGTGGTGAGAATAAGATGGAAGAGGGAGGGAAGTGGTGCAAGCCCCTTGGGGCCCCTGTTGGGAAGAAAATCAGGGTAAAAATATCTAAACTGGGGGTCTTCAACACGGTGCCCATGGGCATCTGCCAACACCTTTTCTTGTACCTGCCTAGTATTTTTAGGAAGTGGGTGGGGCCAGATAAGTCTTTTGCCCAGCAACACTTCTGATTCATTGGAGATATGATTGGCTGCGCAGTTTTTTTTAAAAATGTGGCTTCGGCATCAGCTGCCACTACCGTGCAAGGATCTATACTGTGGTTCTGAAGTTTAGCTGTGGCAATCTTTTTGTGGCTGGGTATGCCTCCTGAAGCAGCCATTTTGTGGCAGCCATTTTGTTGCTGCCTCTACCGTGTCATCTCAGAATTCCAAATGTTCCCTCCTGCTCTAAAAGGCTAGGGATCTAAGCAAACATGGCATCTCACAAATTGTCTGCTTCCAAAAACAAATTTCAGTCCCAGGCAAAAACTGCCCCCTACTAAATGCTATTTCATGTCATTTATGAAATATACGGCATCCTAAACAACTTTTCATGTCAGGTCTTAAGCACTGTCTAATACTGTAGCATGATAATTGCAAAATACGGGGAAGCGGCCACTCCTCGGGGTGCCAAAAGGATATCAGGCATTTGGGGTGAATATTTAGCTAACATTAAAATATTCCAAAAAGAATCAGAGAACTCATTCCTTGGCCTGTAAGAGCAGAAAGGAGAGCATGAAAATATGCCTGCATGCCGGATTAAACCCGAGCCGCTGCCGACACGGTTGACCATTAGTCCTCACCAGAAGTTTCGACAGCAGCATGGGAATCTTTGGGCAGCAGATGTGAAATAATCCACCCTCATTAAAATCTCCCCATAATCCATAGGTTTTTATCTCAGAAGCAAGAGAATTCTTAATTCCATCTCAAAGGGCATCATCATATGCGATGATGCCCTTTGAGATGAAATTAAGAATTTGGCTGGGCTTACTTGTCCCCTGTATGGACAGCCAATCTTTGCTAAAATTTCACAGTTATTAGCTTGAATTTCCCTGTGGTCACACATTCGGCTGTTTTATTACCCTGAATATGCAGACGGGCCTTTTCTCTGATCAGGTCAGAAATTGGTTACCTGTGGGTTACTGTAAGGGTCCCCTGTGTTTGTAAGTTAATTTTCTGCCACACTATACTTCTCTATCCTCAAGGAATGTCTGCATGAATATTGTAAAGCAATGATTCTTCAAAAGTAGTTATTCATAATCCAGGTTATCGGTGGCACTGGTATTTCATAATTTGTTATTCAAGATTCCTCTGCAACACTCACCTTTTACATATCAAGCACACAGATACAATGAAATTTTAAAAACTCGTCTAATGGCCATTTTACCTACTATGTAGATGAGATCTGGGATTGTTAGAGGGTGTACACCAATGAATGTACTCATCAGGAGTGATGAATGAATAAATTACCCATGCCACTGAATAAATTACCCATCAGGAGTGTACTGGCAAGGTAAACATGTTTACAGACCCAAATTTATTATGGTCACATGTCACTTTCAACAAAACAAAACAAAAAGCAGATTAACTGGGAGAACCACTATAGTGTTGCTGAATCACAATACAAGTTGGGAAACGAAAGGTCAAACCCCTACCTTACTGTGAATTTTACTAGACAGTCCCAATTGTATGACAATTTCCCTCTAGTTCAGAGTCGCCAACCTCAAGGTGGGGCCTGGAGAACTCCTAGATTTACAGCTGATCTCAAGCCTACAAAAAAAGTTCTCCTAGACCAGGGGTCTGCAACCTGTGGCTCTCCAGATGTTCATGGACTACAATTCCCATCAGCCCCTGCCAGCATGGCCAATTGCTGGCAGGGGCTGATGGGAATTGTAGTCCATTGGCCATGCTGGCAATTGACCATGCTGGCAGGGGCTGATGGGAATTGTAGTCCATGAACATCTGGAGAGCCACAGGTTGCAGACCCCTGTCCTAGACAAAATGGAAACTTCATACTCCACTGAGGCCAATCACTAGGATCTAGCCCTGATTCTCCAGGAACTGCACAAGCTGGACTCAGCTATTCTAGGCCCAGCAGTTCTAGTGAGTGATTTTAAGTCATGGGATGGATCCTCAACTGTAAAATCTACTTATGCTTTGGATTAGGGCTGTCAGTTCCAGGTTAGGAAACACCTGGAGAGGAGGGACTTCAGTGGTGCATAATGCCACAGAGTCCACCTTCCATTTTCTCCAGGTTGGGTTGCCTGGTCTCTCAAAAAAACTGGCAGGAGCTTCACAGAGGCGGGACTGCGAGTGGTGATCTGTGTGGCCCACCGTGATGATTTCACTTCCAAGTTGACATGGAAATGCCAGCATTGTGCAGGGGATATGCAGGGGAACGCCCCATACTGCCCCGTACCACCCCATACCGTCCCGGAACGCCCCCGGAACGCCCTTGCCACACCCCCACAGGGGCACATGCCCAGTGCGTTGCGCACCCCTTAGTCCCCTTGAAGTTATGCCTCTGCACACGTGTTCAGGTGGGTGAAGACTCTATTGAGTCATACTTCAGTAAGATGCGCCATGGCCACTTGGGGAGATCATGAGGCATGTTCAATGCTGAAGCTGTGCAATCCTCTGCCAGAGCTCAGGATAGAGCGGTCGATCATGCTCAAGGATGAGAAGTGATGAGAAGGCCATTGCTTTCACATAATAATAATAATAATTTTCAAAATTCTCATTTTGAAGGCTCTTTAAAATGCATTTAGCTCTTGTTCTATTTCAGAACTTTTTTTAAAAAATGTGAACAGCGGAGCTCAACTTGTTTCTCCTCCAAACACCTTGTGGGGGGATTCAGAAGAAGATTCCTGACTTCACCGTCACAGTTATTGCAGAAAAGTAACGAAAATAATTTCGTCTTCTTTTTCCTGTTGATATGACAACAGCATCTTTCCTTGCCACCTCTCTGCATCTCCAAAGGAACACACACCTCGGCATCTATTCTAACCTTCCTATAGCATATTTTCTTCCATGCTTGGCCCTCTTCCTACTTACTCCCAGGAGTGTAGAAACCACATCTGAGTGGTGCAATCCCATGCTACAGTGGCCTGTGTTTGAGTCGTGTGGCTATGTAGGCAGGCAGATCACATGGGTCTTTCCCAGCAGACCTCTGGGCCTTTCTTCTGGTGGGGTCTCAGGCGCATGGAAAAGACTTATGGGTTAGAAGGTAAACAGACGAATGCTTAATCCTGGAGAATGGCAGCTGTGAAAAAGGCAAACTCTATGCTGGGGATAATGAGGAAAGGAGTTGATAATAAAACTGCAAAGATTGTCATGCCCTTATATAAAGCCGTGGTGCGACCGCACTTGGAGTACTGTGTTCAGTTCTGGTCGCCACATCTCAAAAAGGATATCGAAGAGATAGAAAAAGTGCAGAGAAGGGCAACGAGGATAATTGAAGGATTGGAGCACCTTCCTTATGAGGAGAGGCTGCAGCGTTTGGGACTCTTTAGTTTGGAGAGGAGACGTCTGAGGGGGGATATGATTGAAGTCTATAAAATTATGCATGGGGTAGAAAATGTTGAGAGAGAGAAATTTTTCTCTCTTTCTTACAATACTAGAACCAGGGGGCATTCATTGAAAATGCTGGGGGGAAGAATTAGGACTAATCAAAGGAAACACTTCTTCACACAACATGTGATTCGTGTTTGGAATATTCTGCCACAGGAGGTGGTGATGGCCACTAACCTGGATAGCTTTAAAAAGGGCTTGGACAGATTTATGGAGGAGAAGTCGATCTATGGCTCCCAATCTTGATCCTCCTTGATCTCAGATTGCAAATGCCTTAGCAGACCAGGTGCTCAGGAGCAGCAGCAGCAGCAGCAGCAGCAGAAGGCCATTGCTTTCACAGACTGCATGTGAGCTCCCAAAGGCACCTGGTGGGCCACTGCGAGTAGCAGAATGCTGGACTAGATGGACTCTGGTCTGATCCAGTAGGCTAGTTCTTATGTTCTATGTTCTTATGTTCAGTATAATCTTTATTCTGTGAAATTTTTTTTTAGAAAGTTATAGTAGAAATGTATTGTCGAAGGCTTTCATAGCCGGATTCAACTGGTTCTGGTGGGTTTTCTGGGCTGAGTGGCCGTGGTCTGGTGGATCTTGTTCCTAACGTTTCGCCTGCATCTGTGGCTGGCATCTTCAGAGGTGTATCACAGAGGGAAGTCTGTTACACACTGTTACACACTGTGTTAGGAGCAAGATCCACCAGACGTCGGCCACACAGCCCAAAAAACCCATTAGAACCAGTATAATAGAAATGTTTTTATATATTTCAGATTATTAGAATTCATATTAAGTGCACTTATTGTTAATACTGTTTTTGATTATTATATGAGTGTGTGTATATCTATCTATAATATGCTCTTGCCTCTTAATCTTTAGAACTAGCTGTAACTGTGATTTGATCCTGGTTTCTTTTTTTCTGTTCTGTTGATTGTTATTCATAAAATCAAAATAATGACAAAAAGAGAAGACTTATAGGATTACCCCTGCCTGTGTTTTTGAGCTTTCGATAGGTCCATCATGAATAGGGTGGACAACCTTCTTCCGGTATTACGACTGATCTCCACTCAACAGGGATCAATTTACCTGGAGAAAATGGCAGGCGCCATTTTATGCTCCTTCATAAGCCCTCTGGTGGTGGCAGGGGATAGACTGTCCCAGGCCCCATTGCTTGCTACCACTCCAAACGGAAGGGAAGAATTTTTATTAAAAGCTGCCTCAGTCATAGACAAAGGGCCAGGGGTGCACGTGTGCATGTAGCGAAGCTGAAAAGGGATGCTTTGTCCTTCAGGGTTCTTTCCACCCCAGAAATTCCAGGACTTGAATTTATTGATCTGGTGTGGGTCGCCAAGGAGAGCTTGACTAGGAGCAGCAGCGGCGTAGTGGTTAAGAGCAGGTGTACTCTAATCTGGAGGAACCGGGTTTGATTCCCCTCTCTGCCGCCTGAGCTGTGGAGGCCTATCTGGGGAATACAGATTAGCCTGTACACTCCAACATACACCAGCTGGGTGACCTTGGGCTAGTCACAGCAGCCCCACCTACCTCACAAGGTGTTTATTGTGAGGGAGGAAGGGAAAGGAGTTTGTAAGTCCCTTTGAGTCTCCTTACAGGAGAGAAAGGTGGATATAAATCCAACTCTTCTTCTTCTACTATCTGGTTGGTGTACCAACCGCCTAACATGCTAACAGATACCATGTCGAACTGGGCCTTGGAGTTTCCCAGACTATTAGTTGTGGGGGACTTCAACACCCATGTGGATGACGCAGCATTCAAAACCAACCAACCAACCAACCAACCAACCAACCAACCAACCAACCAACCAACTTGCAGGAATTTCATACAGGAAATGGCAAAGAGTGGCTCTAGGAATTGCCAGAAACTCTATGGTCAATCCCGACAGTCCTAACTGGAGTGTTCCAGCTACTAACCCAATCTTGGGCCTTTTAGAATGGTAGTAATAAAACTTTTTAACTGGTCGCCTCTAGGGAAGCGGGGTCTGAGGGGAGTGCGATGCCTTTGTTGATGGCTCCGATGGCAGAAGCTAGGAAATTGGTCAAAAGGAACCGCAAGATTGTAAACACGAGGGGAACGTGGCTTGCAAATGCATTTGCCTCTGGAGGAACAGCAGTTGGCTGAATTTTAAAAAAGGTAAAAGGTTGCGGAGGGGGAGAGAAAGAAGTCAGCATTTCAGCAGGCATTCACAGTTATCCCCGTTGCCATGGCAACTTCTCAATGGAATCAAATGTGTGCTCCCTTCCTGAGAAAAACGGGGCTGCTGAGTTAGCAACCGACACTTGGCCCTTTCCTTCCCCAATGCGAGCTCTACAACTCTAAAGTGTTCCCCCTTGTGCCTGGATTTCTCCCATGCAAGTGTCATTATTTTGCAACAGCTTTAAAAAAAGGGAGTTTTTGTTTTCCAGAGAAAATGGCCCGAAGTTTAGTTTACAATAAAGAAAACTCTCTCTTTGTCATTTTCTTTTTACGCTTCTGCTCATTTGCCAATTCAATTTCCACAGCGCCATGAAAAGCCGTTCATTCTCTCTCGGCAAGCTTTTATTTCATTCTGACAGTATTTTGGCACCCGGTGCTGGAGAGTCAAGGCCGGCCGGGATGCCACGCTCTTCCCTTTGTGGTGTTTACCAGGCGTGAGACTCTCATCTCAATTACACCGCTATGAATCTGAGAAAAGCCAGCTGAATTCAGAGACACTCCACAGTAAGGGAGACGAAAACCGTTATGAAAACCTCCATCTACCTTAGTGTATTGTCGAAGGCTTTCACGGCCGGAATCACTGGGGTGCTGTGTGGTTTCCGGGCTGTATGGTCGTGTTCTAGCAGAATTCAGTCAGAAAAATTCTAGCAGAATTCAGCCAGAAAAATCAGCAATAGCAGAACACTCGATAAAACAACCTGGGCACAGAATATTATTTGAAAACACAGAAATTCTGGACCACTCTGACAACCACTATGTCAGACTACACAGAAAAGCCATTGAAATCCACAAGCACATGGACAACTTCAACAGGAAGGAAGAAACCATGAAAATGAACAAAACTTGGCTACCAGTGTTGAAAAACTCTGGAGTCAAGACAGTAACTAATCAGCTCCACACAAACACAGGATGACTATAGACAGTAAACAATCAAAGGGAACAAAGGCCAGGCTACTTCTATTCAGATGCCCTAACTAACCTATTGACCGTGCTATCTTCATTGTTACTCACATGCTAATGGGTGGATCCCACTCAACACATGTAGATATAGCTTGCTAATTGCACCCTTTACTTGTTAAGAAGAAGAAGAAGAGTTTGGATTTATATCCCCCCTTTCTCTCCTGCAGGAGACTCAAAGGGGCTTACAATCTCCTTGCCCTTCCCCTCTCACAACAAACACCTTGTGAGGTAGGTGGGGCTGAGAGAGCTCCGAGAAGCTGTGACTAGCCCAAGGTCACCCAGCTGGCGTGTGTGGGAGTGCACAGGCTAATCTGAATTCCCCAGATAAGCCTCCACAGCTCAGGCGGCAGAGCTGGGAATCAAACCCGGTTCCTCCAGATTAGATACACGAGCTCTTAACCTCCTACCCCACCCTGGACACTCCAACAGGTATCTATACTCCACTTGCTTTCCTTTCCTACTCTCAGATCCTCTGAAGATGCCAGCCACAGATGCAGGCGAAACGTCAGGAGAGAATGCTGCTAGAACATGGCCATGCAGCCCGGAAACCACACAGCACTTTATCTACGTTATTTGTTATTTTTTTGCCATCTGCCTTAATTAGGGTTGCCACCCTTCAGATGACATCTGGCAATCTCTCTCTATTGCAACTGATCTCTAGATGACTAAGATCACTTTCCCTGGAGAAAATGGCGGCTGTGGAGGGTGGACTGTATGGCATTATACCCCAGTGAGGTCCCCCCTCCCCTTTCCAGGCTCCCCTCCAAAATTTTCAGGTATTTCCCAGCTGTATTTCTTGTCCTTCTCAGTTTACACCAGGCTTGGCCCAAATTATCCTATTTACTCTTGATCATGGAGGCTCCACTGGGTAATGGTGGCCAGCAGGGACGTGACTCATGGGTCTCTTTCCAGACATAGGGTAAGGCCCTGTGACTGATCAGGTCTGACAGGAAAAGGATGACATGTATCCATAGTTTGCTTCCTTTATACCCTACTTTTTTCCACTGAGGACCCAAAGTGCATTACAATATTCTTCCCTCTTTCATTTTGGTGCCTAGGGCACCAAAGTTCTTTTTGACTTGTGGGTCACCGTACCAAAAAGGTTGGGAACTAGGGGTATGTTTTCTGATATTTTTTCAGGTTTGGCTTTTAAAAAACCTGGACATTTTCAGAAAAGCTGAAGTAAGCTGAACCACCCTGTTGGCTTTTTCGACTTTTTCGAAAAAAACCTTTCAGGTCCTCTAAATCTGAACCCGAAAAAAAATCCAAGCCGCAGAGATGAATACAGCGATCATCTGAGCCGACCCCTGCTTTCAGCTGTTCTGCCTTCCCCACCGCCTTCCAAGCCATTTTGGGCTCTGGAGGCAGCAAGCGAGAGCTGCGTGCAGGGCCTGGCCAAGACAACCCCAGGATGCAGCTCTCCTGGCAGTTCTGTTGCCTCAGAAACCTGTTTGGGCTTCAGAGTTGGTGAGGAATAGCCGAAAGCCGAAAAAACCAAAATTATATTCGGCTTTTTTCAGCTTGTGCCATTCGGCTCTAGCCAAATTGCTGGGGTTTTTTTATTAAGCTGAAAAAAAATCCCCCATAAGCCAAAGTGGCTTTCCTCCCCGTTCCTGCCTCCCCCCCAGGTTTGACTGTATTCAGATGCACAGTTGTATTGAGAACCACTGTTCTGGTGGGCATTAATAACATGGCAGTATTAATAACGGGAGCAAAGAATCCAAAGGAGCAGAAGAAACAACAATCGCAGCAAGACTGCACACGTATCAGCATCAAGATGGTGTCCTTTTCTGAAGCAGGATTCAGGAGCAGAATGCAATAAAGGAACGGTAGCCTGCCTCGCAGCATTTTTGTGATGATCAAATGAAGGAGAGGAGAATTGTGAATACCACCCTGAGCTACTTGGTGGAACAACAAAATAAAAACAACTGGGAACACCCACTCATCTCGGGTACAGGCTTCCTTCCCGTCCCCAAAGTACTCAATGGCTCTTTCCACACAAATCTCCTAAAACATTTGCAAAACATCTGTACAATGTTTTCAAACTCCACTCCCGGAAATGATTCAAAGTTGTGGTTTTCCCCCGCCCCGATTTTTTGAATTTGTTGATTCGTTGACGCTACATTGCTTCACAGCCTTACCCTGTAATTCTCCATGCCTTGTATACTCGATATATCGAAGATCACCCTCCAAAATGTTTTAAAGGCATACACACAGCAATTAAAAAGGTTTGGAAACCATTTCAGCCTGAAGAATTGTTTTCAAAAGAGGATTTGTTGAAAACATTCCGAGACTGGAAATGAAACGTTTTTGGGGTAAAAACAATGTGGGACTCCAGGAAGGAAACGTTTTATTTCCTGCTTCAAAACGTTTTAAATGAATGGTGTGGAAAAGACCGATGCTAGGCTTATATTTCCCCAATAGGTTTGAGTGGAGGCATTTCAATTTCTGCAGCTCACAGCGCAGTTTAATGCAGTTCTTCCAGTCTGAGCCAAATGCTTGCAGACTGGACTGCCACGAGTCACAGAGGTTGAAGGAATCCAATGGGTTTTCAAAGTCTCTCCTCACCCTACAGTCTTATACATCATCACCAGATGGAGATTCCTAAGCCTACCTAATAGGCCAGTGGTGGCAAACCTTTGGCACTCCAGATGTTATGGATTATAATTCCCATCAGCCCCTGCCATCATGGCCAATTGGCCATGCTGGAAGGGGCTGATGGGAATTGTAGTCCATAACATCTGGAGTGCCAAAGGTTCGCCACCACAGGAATAGGCTATTTGATTGCTGAACTGTGCTGATAAAATTAGAAGCATCTTTGAATTTCCCAAAAGCACTTCTGCTTTTAACCCACTGCAGCTGCTTCTGTGGCCAGCAAAGCGGAGGAGTGATTGGCCTTGGATGTCAACCTCCAGGTGGGGCCTGGAGATCTCCTGCTATTGCCACTGCTCTCCAGAAGATGAAGATCAGTTCCCCTGGAGAAAATGGCCGCTCTGGAAAAGTGAACTTTATTGTACTATACCCTGCTGAGTTCCCAAACCCTCCTCAAGCTCTATTGTACTATACCCTCCCTGAGTTCCCAAACCCTCCTCAAGCTCCACCCTTAAAGTCTTCAGGTATTTCCCAACTTTGAACTCCCAATCTTAGATTAACCCCTTTCTTCTTATAATAACAATTATGGGCCATAATTTTACAACTGCTTCATGTTGACTTCATGGGGTTTTATAGGTAAAGCAAACCCAGTCTTCATTGGCAGTCTTCCATCTCATCACCACAGCATGGTGTAGTGGTTAAGAGTGGTGGACTCTAATCTGGAGAACCGGGTTTGATTCTCCACTCCTCCACATGAGCAGTGGATTCTAATCTGGTGAACCACTTTTGTTTCCCCACTCCTACACATGAACTCTCTCTGAACTGTCTCAGGCCCTTTCCGCACGGGCTTTTTACAGCGCCCTAGGGATGGCAAAAACGCCGTCCCAAGGGAGCTGTTCACATAGGGGGCGCAGCTGCTTTGCAGCCGCGCCGCCCTTGCTCCTCCCCAGCGGCGTGAAGCCACCATTTTCCCACCTCACTCCCCGAGCGCCATCCCTTCCCCCTTGCCCGATCAACTTACTGTCCCTGCGACTGTCCGGCGCATTGCAGAGGCCTGGGGACACGCCCCCTGCCCTGCAACTCCTGAGCGGTCCCCTGGCCTTGGCATGTCCCCTGGCCTCGGCAATGCACCGGACGGTCGCAGGGACGGTAAGTCGATCGGGCGACGGCGCATCGCGCCGCCGGCTTCCCAGTCATTACTGGGACCGTTCACGTGAACAGTCCCGGGGGGGTTGGGTTGGTGTCATGTACGCCGAGCCGACCCCCAGCATGGCCATGCAGAAGCGGCCTCAGATTCACCTACCTACCTCACAGGGTATCTGTTATGGGGAAGGGAAAGCAACTGTCAGCACTTTCGGATTCCTTAGAAATAGCAAAAAGTGGGGTATAAATCCAAATCCTCTTTTTCACTGCATTTGTGGCTGTCAATGCTTAGTGTCCAAATTCTGATGAACTTGGGCTATTCTGGATTACTGGGCTGTTATTTGGGCCGTTTTTTCTTTCTTACAGGGACAGTAAGACAGCACATCTGAAAGCTATCCCTCCCCGCCCCCAAATATTCTAGACTTCTTGCTCACTGATGTTCTAAACCATTCCACCTGTTCCATTTTTTGGCAATACCCAGGACAAATGAGATGACTCGAGTATATTCTCTATTAAACACTAACATCTATTCCAACACGGGCTTTTGTCACTCCTTCAGATGTTCCAACTCACAACTGTGCACACTGGAATAAACATTAGTCCTTCCAGCGTTACTGGAATGTTGTTTAGTTGTGCTTCAATAGACTGACTTGGCTTCTCCTCTGGAATTGCAATGTATTACCCCAGAGACCTAGCTTTAAATTCAGGTCTAAACTCTGTCACATGAGGTATTAATTGGATCCCACACATCTAGGCACATTTCATGAATGCATAGAGATCTGCACTTGCTCCCAACTAAATTTTTGGAGCTTATTCACATGCTGATTTTCATGTTGGAACCCTAAAAGGTTTCGGATGCTGGGTGTTTGATGCTTTCGTATGAACCTTTCTCTGCATTTAGATCTTGTGTTTATTTGTTTATTTTATTTATTATTCGACTTATAAGCCGCCTCACCTTCGAAGGGCTCAAGGCGGCTCACAACACGGCTGTTATTCAAACAGCAATCACACAACATAAAACTTAACCTATTAACCAATTAAAATTTAAGCATCAGTTACACACCATAAATAAAAATTAAACAACAAAAGTTGTTTACCAGTTAATCAAAATCGTTAAGTGGGTGGGTGTCTACTTGAGAACACGGAAGGTGGGTGGGTGTCTACCTGAGAACACGGAAGGACTTTTTCCAATTTCAGGTGGGTGTCTACCTGAGAACACGGAAGGACTTTTTCCAATTTCAGGTGGGTGTCTACCTGAGAACACGGAAGGACTTTTTCCAATTTCAGAATACCTCTCCGGTCATTTGCTTTTTTCGGTGGGAGTGATCTGATTGCCAGTATTCTCAAACAAGCTTTTTGCTTGAGAG
Organism: Sphaerodactylus townsendi; assembly: GCF_021028975.2. NCBI lineage: Eukaryota > Metazoa > Chordata > Lepidosauria > Squamata > Sphaerodactylidae > Sphaerodactylus > Sphaerodactylus townsendi. Next base: position 16,539,831 of record NC_059428.1, on the reverse strand, counting down.
ACATAACCTGTATATAATATAACAGCAAATAGGCAGGGATCTGGGACGGTGCATCATATTTATTCATGGCGTGCCTGCACAAATGCAGTCTCCAAAGAGCGTGATTCTGCCTTCTGTTCCACATTAGCCAAAAGTCAACTGGAAGTTAAAAAGGCTGTGGCTCAGTGGGAAGAGCATCAGCATGGCAGGCAGAAGATGCTGGGATAAATCCCCAACATCTCTGGATAAAAAGATTAAAATAGTAGGTGAAATAAAAGACCTCCATCTAAGACTTTGGAGGACCACTGCCCGATTGATGGCATGATTTGAATTCAGTAGCAGATGATTTTCCAGGGTACTGGCTTCTGAGAGTCAATGCAGAGATGCAGGTGAAACGTTAGGAGCAAAAACTACCAGACCATGGCCACACAATCCGGAAAACCCACAACAGCCAGTCAAAAGCCCTTACCGTCACTTCCCGACAGTCAGGGCTGTTCGACAGTGGGATTCACTGCCTCGGAGTGTGGTGGAGTCTCCTTCTTTGGAGGTTTTTAAAGAGAGGCTGGATGGCCACCTGTCAGGAGTGCTTTGATTGTGTGTTCCTGCATTGCAGGGGGTTGGACTTGATGGCCCTTGGGGTCTGTTCCAACTCTATGGTTCTATGATTCTAAAGCTCCCTCTTTCCGATACCTAGCCTGAGCATACCAGAGGCCCCAAAACATTTTGATCCAGTGGACACTTGTGTGGATGTCTGATCTGGATTGGTGGGTCCAGCAACAAAATGGCTGCCACAAAATGACTGCTGCAAGAGGAGGAGCCAGTTACAAAATGATAGCCGCAGCTGAACTTCTGTAGTACAGCATAGAGCCGTGGTGGCGAACCTTTGGCACTCCAGATGTTATGGACTACAATTCCCATCACCCCCTTCCAGCATGGCCAATTGGGAATTGTAGTCCATAACATCTGGAGGGCCAAAGGTTCGCCACCACTGGCATAGAGCCTTGTGCTGGGGTAGCAGCTGTTGCCAAAGCAACATTTTGTAAAAAAAAAAAAAAATCTGCCAATCAAATCTCCAGATGCCTTGCTGGGTAAAGTCCTACCAGGTCCCACCCACCTCCTAAAAAAAACACTCGACAGGTACCAGAAAAGATGTCAGCAGGAACCATGGGGCCCACAAGTACCATGTTGGGGGTGCAATAAGTAAACTATACTGACCTTAATGAATCCCTGGTCTGATTCTGTCTAAGGCAACTTCATGCGTAAAACCCAAACACTGACGTTGCTGCAGATAGTTTTCCTCTTCACCCCCACACTTGTTTGTGCCTACCTGCCAGGAGGAGAAAAACGAGGCGGGGCTGAGAACATCTGGATTGGTGGGGTGCCGTCCTCCCATGTACTCATCCGTACAGATGGTACAACTCTCGGCGTCCCTCCAGTCCCAGTAGGGGATGGTGAAATTGTCGTTTCCCGTCAGCTTCTGGATCTCGTTCTCCCACATGAGCAAGAAGAGTCGATGCCAAGGAAGAAAACCCGGCGCCTCGTGGGCAAAATCAATGTCCCGCCACACATCGGTGCCTCCCAAGAGGGTGTCCCGAGACACGTAATAGTGCATCCAGACAAAAAGGTCGTACAAGTTGATATCTCGGAACATGGGGTTCGAGCCATTGTTCATCTGGGCGTACGTCCCAACGGCGATGACAAAGTCCCGGCTGGTGGTATGCTTAGCCAAATTGAGGTAAGCGAGGAACTGATTCTTCTCCTGGGCGCTGATCCGGAAGATATCCTTCCTTACGCGCAGTTTTCTTTCGGTGCAGTTCGGGCCCGCAAAGTTGAACTTGCAGTCGCCGCAGTGGAACCCCATAAAGTTACCTGAGCATTGACACGTCCTGTTGTAAAACACGGAAGGCCAGTCTTCTCGGTCATCCACTCCCGAGAAGGGGAACTGAGGCCCGAGCGGGGCATCAGAAAGAAGGATATCTTGACAGGATCCTCTGCCGGAAAGCTGCCCACAGGTGGAACCATCTCCGGGCCAAATTGGGCAGCACTCCTTCGTCAACAGGCTGTCTGAATTGGCGCACGCCCGCGGGAACTGGCTAGAACCGAGAGGGAGAATGCCCAGTAGGACCCCGATGGAGAAGAAAGACATTATCTTTCCACAGCAGGAGTTCTGCAGTGTAGCAGACTGGCCTACAGACTTCGGGCAAGTTGTGGTCCCGTGAAGGAGAATAGCGGAAAAATTCTCCCTACATAGTTTTTCTGATCATCAGCCTCCTTCCCTGCCGTTTCCCCTCCGTGCACACACAGACTTTTCTGTTAATCTGATTATCACATGTTCTGGGTTATGTCCAAGTCCCTTTTGTTTGCATTCTCCCTTCGGCTGCAGGCATAGAGTCTTACTATAACCCCTCGTCTTCTGCCTAGCACATGATCTCTTTTGATACGCTGATGCTGATGGGTGTCGTTACCAGTCGCTGTAAAGGAACTCGAGCGGCTTGGAGGATGACTCCTCGGGTTTACCTCAGGGATGAGGAAGGATTGACGGCTGAGCTGAGGGGCGGAGGAAAACAAAACAGAAATCTCACCGGCTGAAGTGAAAAAGTGTGGCAAATCTGCAGGCTGTGAGAGAATAGAGGTCTGAAGGCGGACATTGTTTTTGGCAAGCTTGTAGACCGAAACCTGCGTAAACTCATCCTGTCCTCTCAAGATCAAAGGAGCAAAAGTTGAATGTTGAATCCATCCCTTTGGAGGCAACGTATAGAAATAGGCAGCAGAAGCTTTTTGGAACATGTAGGTCTATAACATCAGCGGATGAATAATATCACATTACACATCTCTTTAAGGAACAGCTGCTCTTGGAATCCAAGTAAAAACAGCCCTGGTTAGTACTTGGATGGGAGATCACCAAGGAAGTCCAGGGTTGCTGTGGAGAGGCAGCCAAGGGCAAACCACCTCTGTCTCTGCACTGACCTGGATGCAGAGGTGGGATCCAGCAGGTTCTCACAGGTTCCCGAGAGTAGGTTACTAATTATTTGTGTGTGCCGAGAGGGGGTTACTAATTGGTGATTTTGCCACGTGATTTTTGCCTTAGTTACGCCCCTCCTCTCAGCAGTAGTGCGCAGAACTTGAAGCAGTCTAGCAGGAGGTGCACCGGCGTGCGTGGCAGCCTGCGCCTGCGTGCATTCGTTTCCCGCCCAAGGACCAGCGCAGCGGCTGTGTCCTTGCCACAGCCCTGCCCAGGAATGGCCCACCCCCGGAATGCCCGCCCCCACCCCCGTCATGCCCTGCCCAGCCCCATTGGCGCTACGCCACAGTTTGAATCCCACCACCGTGGGAACCTGTTACTAAAATTTTTGGATCCCACCACTGCCTGGATGGTCCAAGCTAGCCTGTTCTCATCAGATATCAGATGGTAGACAAGTTCAGCCCTGGTTAGTACTTGCGTGGGAGATCACCAAGAAAGTCCAGGGTTGCTTCGCAGAGGCAGGCAAGGGCAAACCACCTCTGTCTCTGCACTGACCTGGATGGTCCAGGCTAGCCTGCTCTCATCAGATATCAGAAGCTAAACAAGTTCAGCCCTAGTTAGTGCTTGGATGGGTGATCACCAAGGAAGTCCAGGGTTGCTATGGAGAGGCAGCCAAGGGCAAACCATTTTGAATATCTCTGACCTTGAACAACTTATGGGATTGCAATAATTCTGCTGTGACTTGATGGTGCTTTCTTTTTTTCTTAATTAAGACTTTTATTTTCATTATTCCACTTTTATACCGCCCTTTTCATTAATTACAGAAAAGAAAATAAAGCAATTGAAACAGGGGAAAAAGCACAGAACATATGTCCCACGTCGGTCTCTGCGCTCGGCAGAGGCCAATCTACTGGAGATCCCCGCCCCCTCTATGATGCGGCTGGCCTCCACTAGGGCCAGGGCTTTTACGGCCCTGGCCCCTGCCTGGTGGAATGCTCTTCCTCCAGCTGTCCGGGCCCTGCGGGACCTAAATGAATTCCGCAGGGCCTGTAAGACCGAGTTATTCCGCCGGGCTTTTGGGGAGGCTGGCTGCTGATAGGTGCCCATTAACAACTGAGATCTGCTGTTCTCCTCTCAGAGTTAGAGGAGTTAATGGTTGAACGCCATCTGTTTTAAATATTTATGGATTTGGAGCGCTGCATTTTAACTGGTATTAATTTTTAGCATTTTATCCTGTTTATCCACTTGCCTGTAATTATGTTGTAAACCGCCCTTGGGGGGGGGGGGGTGGGGGGGGGGGGGGGTGGGGGGGGGGGGGGGGGGGGGGGGGGGGGGGGGGGGGGGGTGGGGGGGTGGGTGGGGGGGGGGGTGGGGGGGGGGGGGGGTGGGGGGGGGGGGGGGGGGGGGGGGGGGTGGGTGGGGGGGGGGGTGGGTGGGGGGGGGGGGGGGTGGGGGGGGGGGTGGGGGGGGGGGGGGTTGGGTGGAGGGTGGGGTGGTGGGGGGGGTGGGTGGGGGGGGGGGGGGGGGGTGGGTGGGGGTGGTGGGGTGGGGGGGGGCGTTGGGGGGGGGTGGGGTGGTGGGCGGTGGGGGTGGGGGGGGGGGGGGGGGGGGGGGGGGGGGGGTGGGGGGGGGGGGGGGTGGGGGGGGGGGGGGGTGGGGGGGGGGGGGGGTGGGGGGGGGGGGGGGTGGGGGGGGGGGGGGGTGGGGGGGGGGGGGGGTGGGGGGGGGGGGGGGTGGGGGGGGGGGGGGGTGGGGGGGGGGGGGGGTGGGGGGGGGGGGGGGTGGGGGGGGGGGGGGGTGGGGGGGGGGGGGGGTGGGGGGGGGGGGGGGTGGGGGGGGGGGGGGGTGGGGGGGGGGGGGGGTGGGGGGGGGGGGGGGTGGGGGGGGGGGGGGGTGGGGGGGGGGGGGGGTGGGGGGGGGGGGGGGTGGGGGGGGGGGGGGGTGGGGGGGGGGGGGGGTGGGGGGGGGGGGGGGTGGGGGGGGGGGGGGGTGGGGGGGGGGGGGGGTGGGGGGGGGGGGGGGTGGGGGGGGGGGGGGGTGGGGGGGGGGGGGGGTGGGGGGGGGGGGGGGTGGGGGGGGGGGGGGGTGGGGGGGGGGGGGGGTGGGGGGGGGGGGGGGTGGGGGGGGGGGGGGGTGGGGGGGGGGGGGGGTGGGGGGGGGGGGGGGTGGGGGGGGGGGGGGGTGGGGGGGGGGGGGGGTGGGGGGGGGGGGGGGTGGGGGGGGGGGGGGGTGGGGGGGGGGGGGGGTGGGGGGGGGGGGGGGTGGGGGGGGGGGGGGGTGGGGGGGGGGGGGGGTGGGGGGGGGGGGGGGTGGGGGGGGGGGGGGGTGGGGGGGGGGGGGGGTGGGGGGGGGGGGGGGTGGGGGGGGGGGGGGGTGGGGGGGGGGGGGGGTGGGGGGGGGGGGGGGTGGGGGGGGGGGGGGGTGGGGGGGGGGGGGGGTGGGGGGGGGGGGGGGTGGGGGGGGGGGGGGGTGGGGGGGGGGGGGGGTGGGGGGGGGGGGGGGTGGGGGGGGGGGGGGGTGGGGGGGGGGGGGGGTGGGGGGGGGGGGGGGTGGGGGGGGGGGGGGGTGGGGGGGGGGGGGGGTGGGGGGGGGGGGGGGTGGGGGGGGGGGGGGGTGGGGGGGGGGGGGGGTGGGGGGGGGGGGGGGTGGGGGGGGGGGGGGGTGGGGGGGGGGGGGGGTGGGGGGGGGGGGGGGTGGGGGGGGGGGGGGGTGGGGGGGGGGGGGGGTGGGGGGGGGGGGGGGTGGGGGGGGGGGGGGGTGGGGGGGGGGGGGGGTGGGGGGGGGGGGGGGTGGGGGGGGGGGGGGGTGGGGGGGGGGGGGGGTGGGGGGGGGGGGGGGTGGGGGGGGGGGGGGGTGGGGGGGGGGGGGGGTGGGGGGGGGGGGGGGTGGGGGGGGGGGGGGGTGGGGGGGGGGGGGGGTGGGGGGGGGGGGGGGTGGGGGGGGGGGGGGGTGGGGGGGGGGGGGGGTGGGGGGGGGGGGGGGTGGGGGGGGGGGGGGGTGGGGGGGGGGGGGGGTGGGGGGGGGGGGGGGTGGGGGGGGGGGGGGGTGGGGGGGGGGGGGGGTGGGGGGGGGGGGGGGTGGGGGGGGGGGGGGGTGGGGGGGGGGGGGGGTGGGGGGGGGGGGGGGTGGGGGGGGGGGGGGGTGGGGGGGGGGGGGGGTGGGGGGGGGGGGGGGTGGGGGGGGGGGGGGGTGGGGGGGGGGGGGGGTGGGGGGGGGGGGGGGTGGGGGGGGGGGGGGGTGGGGGGGGGGGGGGGTGGGGGGGGGGGGGGGTGGGGGGGGGGGGGGGTGGGGGGGGGGGGGGGTGGGGGGGGGGGGGGGTGGGGGGGGGGGGGGGTGGGGGGGGGGGGGGGTGGGGGGGGGGGGGGGTGGGGGGGGGGGGGGGTGGGGGGGGGGGGGGGTGGGGGGGGGGGGGGGTGGGGGGGGGGGGGGGTGGGGGGGGGGGGGGGTGGGGGGGGGGGGGGGTGGGGGGGGGGGGGGGTGGGGGGGGGGGGGGGTGGGGGGGGGGGGGGGTGGGGGGGGGGGGGGGTGGGGGGGGGGGGGGGTGGGGGGGGGGGGGGGTGGGGGGGGGGGGGGGTGGGGGGGGGGGGGGGTGGGGGGGGGGGGGGGTGGGGGGGGGGGGGGGTGGGGGGGGGGGGGGGTGGGGGGGGGGGGGGGTGGGGGGGGGGGGGGGTGGGGGGGGGGGGGGGTGGGGGGGGGGGGGGGTGGGGGGGGGGGGGGGTGGGGGGGGGGGGGGGTGGGGGGGGGGGGGGGTGGGGGGGGGGGGGGGTGGGGGGGGGGGGGGGTGGGGGGGGGGGGGGGTGGGGGGGGGGGGGGGTGGGGGGGGGGGGGGGTGGGGGGGGGGGGGGGTGGGGGGGGGGGGGGGTGGGGGGGGGGGGGGGTGGGGGGGGGGGGGGGTGGGGGGGGGGGGGGGTGGGGGGGGGGGGGGGTGGGGGGGGGGGGGGGTGGGGGGGGGGGGGGGTGGGGGGGGGGGGGGGTGGGGGGGGGGGGGGGTGGGGGGGGGGGGGGGTGGGGGGGGGGGGGGGTGGGGGGGGGGGGGGGTGGGGGGGGGGGGGGGTGGGGGGGGGGGGGGGTGGGGGGGGGGGGGGGTGGGGGGGGGGGGGGGTGGGGGGGGGGGGGGGTGGGGGGGGGGGGGGGTGGGGGGGGGGGGGGGTGGGGGGGGGGGGGGGTGGGGGGGGGGGGGGGTGGGGGGGGGGGGGGGTGGGGGGGGGGGGGGGTGGGGGGGGGGGGGGGTGGGGGGGGGGGGGGGTGGGGGGGGGGGGGGGTGGGGGGGGGGGGGGGTGGGGGGGGGGGGGGGTGGGGGGGGGGGGGGGTGGGGGGGGGGGGGGGTGGGGGGGGGGGGGGGTGGGGGGGGGGGGGGGTGGGGGGGGGGGGGGGTGGGGGGGGGGGGGGGTGGGGGGGGGGGGGGGTGGGGGGGGGGGGGGGTGGGGGGGGGGGGGGGTGGGGGGGGGGGGGGGTGGGGGGGGGGGGGGGTGGGGGGGGGGGGGGGTGGGGGGGGGGGGGGGTGGGGGGGGGGGGGGGTGGGGGGGGGGGGGGGTGGGGGGGGGGGGGGGTGGGGGGGGGGGGGGGTGGGGGGGGGGGGGGGTGGGGGGGGGGGGGGGTGGGGGGGGGGGGGGGTGGGGGGGGGGGGGGGTGGGGGGGGGGGGGGGTGGGGGGGGGGGGGGGTGGGGGGGGGGGGGGGTGGGGGGGGGGGGGGGTGGGGGGGGGGGGGGGTGGGGGGGGGGGGGGGTGGGGGGGGGGGGGGGTGGGGGGGGGGGGGGGTGGGGGGGGGGGGGGGTGGGGGGGGGGGGGGGTGGGGGGGGGGGGGGGTGGGGGGGGGGGGGGGTGGGGGGGGGGGGGGGTGGGGGGGGGGGGGGGTGGGGGGGGGGGGGGGTGGGGGGGGGGGGGGGTGGGGGGGGGGGGGGGTGGGGGGGGGGGGGGGTGGGGGGGGGGGGGGGTGGGGGGGGGGGGGGGTGGGGGGGGGGGGGGGTGGGGGGGGGGGGGGGTGGGGGGGGGGGGGGGTGGGGGGGGGGGGGGGTGGGGGGGGGGGGGGGTGGGGGGGGGGGGGGGTGGGGGGGGGGGGGGGTGGGGGGGGGGGGGGGTGGGGGGGGGGGGGGGTGGGGGGGGGGGGGGGTGGGGGGGGGGGGGGGTGGGGGGGGGGGGGGGTGGGGGGGGGGGGGGGTGGGGGGGGGGGGGGGTGGGGGGGGGGGGGGGTGGGGGGGGGGGGGGGTGGGGGGGGGGGGGGGTGGGGGGGGGGGGGGGTGGGGGGGGGGGGGGGTGGGGGGGGGGGGGGGTGGGGGGGGGGGGGGGTGGGGGGGGGGGGGGGTGGGGGGGGGGGGGGGTGGGGGGGGGGGGGGGTGGGGGGGGGGGGGGGTGGGGGGGGGGGGGGGTGGGGGGGGGGGGGGGTGGGGGGGGGGGGGGGTGGGGGGGGGGGGGGGTGGGGGGGGGGGGGGGTGGGGGGGGGGGGGGGTGGGGGGGGGGGGGGGTGGGGGGGGGGGGGGGTGGGGGGGGGGGGGGGTGGGGGGGGGGGGGGGTGGGGGGGGGGGGGGGTGGGGGGGGGGGGGGGTGGGGGGGGGGGGGGGTGGGGGGGGGGGGGGGTGGGGGGGGGGGGGGGTGGGGGGGGGGGGGGGTGGGGGGGGGGGGGGGTGGGGGGGGGGGGGGGTGGGGGGGGGGGGGGGTGGGGGGGGGGGGGGGTGGGGGGGGGGGGGGGTGGGGGGGGGGGGGGGTGGGGGGGGGGGGGGGTGGGGGGGGGGGGGGGTGGGGGGGGGGGGGGGTGGGGGGGGGGGGGGGTGGGGGGGGGGGGGGGTGGGGGGGGGGGGGGGTGGGGGGGGGGGGGGGTGGGGGGGGGGGGGGGTGGGGGGGGGGGGGGGTGGGGGGGGGGGGGGGTGGGGGGGGGGGGGGGTGGGGGGGGGGGGGGGTGGGGGGGGGGGGGGGTGGGGGGGGGGGGGGGTGGGGGGGGGGGGGGGTGGGGGGGGGGGGGGGTGGGGGGGGGGGGGGGTGGGGGGGGGGGGGGGTGGGGGGGGGGGGGGGTGGGGGGGGGGGGGGGTGGGGGGGGGGGGGGGTGGGGGGGGGGGGGGGTGGGGGGGGGGGGGGGTGGGGGGGGGGGGGGGTGGGGGGGGGGGGGGGTGGGGGGGGGGGGGGGTGGGGGGGGGGGGGGGTGGGGGGGGGGGGGGGTGGGGGGGGGGGGGGGTGGGGGGGGGGGGGGGTGGGGGGGGGGGGGGGTGGGGGGGGGGGGGGGTGGGGGGGGGGGGGGGTGGGGGGGGGGGGGGGTGGGGGGGGGGGGGGGTGGGGGGGGGGGGGGGTGGGGGGGGGGGGGGGTGGGGGGGGGGGGGGGTGGGGGGGGGGGGGGGTGGGGGGGGGGGGGGGTGGGGGGGGGGGGGGGTGGGGGGGGGGGGGGGTGGGGGGGGGGGGGGGTGGGGGGGGGGGGGGGTGGGGGGGGGGGGGGGTGGGGGGGGGGGGGGGTGGGGGGGGGGGGGGGTGGGGGGGGGGGGGGGTGGGGGGGGGGGGGGGTGGGGGGGGGGGGGGGTGGGGGGGGGGGGGGGTGGGGGGGGGGGGGGGTGGGGGGGGGGGGGGGTGGGGGGGGGGGGGGGTGGGGGGGGGGGGGGGTGGGGGGGGGGGGGGGTGGGGGGGGGGGGGGGTGGGGGGGGGGGGGGGTGGGGGGGGGGGGGGGTGGGGGGGGGGGGGGGTGGGGGGGGGGGGGGGTGGGGGGGGGGGGGGGTGGGGGGGGGGGGGGGTGGGGGGGGGGGGGGGTGGGGGGGGGGGGGGGTGGGGGGGGGGGGGGGTGGGGGGGGGGGGGGGTGGGGGGGGGGGGGGGTGGGGGGGGGGGGGGGTGGGGGGGGGGGGGGGTGGGGGGGGGGGGGGGTGGGGGGGGGGGGGGGTGGGGGGGGGGGGGGGTGGGGGGGGGGGGGGGTGGGGGGGGGGGGGGGTGGGGGGGGGGGGGGGTGGGGGGGGGGGGGGGTGGGGGGGGGGGGGGGTGGGGGGGGGGGGGGGTGGGGGGGGGGGGGGGTGGGGGGGGGGGGGGGTGGGGGGGGGGGGGGGTGGGGGGGGGGGGGGGTGGGGGGGGGGGGGGGTGGGGGGGGGGGGGGGTGGGGGGGGGGGGGGGTGGGGGGGGGGGGGGGTGGGGGGGGGGGGGGGTGGGGGGGGGGGGGGGTGGGGGGGGGGGGGGGTGGGGGGGGGGGGGGGTGGGGGGGGGGGGGGGTGGGGGGGGGGGGGGGTGGGGGGGGGGGGGGGTGGGGGGGGGGGGGGGTGGGGGGGGGGGGGGGTGGGGGGGGGGGGGGGTGGGGGGGGGGGGGGGTGGGGGGGGGGGGGGGTGGGGGGGGGGGGGGGTGGGGGGGGGGGGGGGTGGGGGGGGGGGGGGGTGGGGGGGGGGGGGGGTGGGGGGGGGGGGGGGTGGGGGGGGGGGGGGGTGGGGGGGGGGGGGGGTGGGGGGGGGGGGGGGTGGGGGGGGGGGGGGGTGGGGGGGGGGGGGGGTGGGGGGGGGGGGGGGTGGGGGGGGGGGGGGGTGGGGGGGGGGGGGGGTGGGGGGGGGGGGGGGTGGGGGGGGGGGGGGGTGGGGGGGGGGGGGGGTGGGGGGGGGGGGGGGTGGGGGGGGGGGGGGGTGGGGGGGGGGGGGGGTGGGGGGGGGGGGGGGTGGGGGGGGGGGGGGGTGGGGGGGGGGGGGGGTGGGGGGGGGGGGGGGTGGGGGGGGGGGGGGGTGGGGGGGGGGGGGGGTGGGGGGGGGGGGGGGTGGGGGGGGGGGGGGGTGGGGGGGGGGGGGGGTGGGGGGGGGGGGGGGTGGGGGGGGGGGGGGGTGGGGGGGGGGGGGGGTGGGGGGGGGGGGGGGTGGGGGGGGGGGGGGGTGGGGGGGGGGGGGGGTGGGGGGGGGGGGGGGTGGGGGGGGGGGGGGGTGGGGGGGGGGGGGGGTGGGGGGGGGGGGGGGTGGGGGGGGGGGGGGGTGGGGGGGGGGGGGGGTGGGGGGGGGGGGGGGTGGGGGGGGGGGGGGGTGGGGGGGGGGGGGGGTGGGGGGGGGGGGGGGTGGGGGGGGGGGGGGGTGGGGGGGGGGGGGGGTGGGGGGGGGGGGGGGTGGGGGGGGGGGGGGGTGGGGGGGGGGGGGGGTGGGGGGGGGGGGGGGTGGGGGGGGGGGGGGGTGGGGGGGGGGGGGGGTGGGGGGGGGGGGGGGTGGGGGGGGGGGGGGGTGGGGGGGGGGGGGGGTGGGGGGGGGGGGGGGTGGGGGGGGGGGGGGGTGGGGGGGGGGGGGGGTGGGGGGGGGGGGGGGTGGGGGGGGGGGGGGGTGGGGGGGGGGGGGGGTGGGGGGGGGGGGGGGTGGGGGGGGGGGGGGGTGGGGGGGGGGGGGGGTGGGGGGGGGGGGGGGTGGGGGGGGGGGGGGGTGGGGGGGGGGGGGGGTGGGGGGGGGGGGGGGTGGGGGGGGGGGGGGGTGGGGGGGGGGGGGGGTGGGGGGGGGGGGGGGTGGGGGGGGGGGGGGGTGGGGGGGGGGGGGGGTGGGGGGGGGGGGGGGTGGGGGGGGGGGGGGGTGGGGGGGGGGGGGGGTGGGGGGGGGGGGGGGTGGGGGGGGGGGGGGGTGGGGGGGGGGGGGGGTGGGGGGGGGGGGGGGTGGGGGGGGGGGGGGGTGGGGGGGGGGGGGGGTGGGGGGGGGGGGGGGTGGGGGGGGGGGGGGGTGGGGGGGGGGGGGGGTGGGGGGGGGGGGGGGTGGGGGGGGGGGGGGGTGGGGGGGGGGGGGGGTGGGGGGGGGGGGGGGTGGGGGGGGGGGGGGGTGGGGGGGGGGGGGGGTGGGGGGGGGGGGGGGTGGGGGGGGGGGGGGGTGGGGGGGGGGGGGGGTGGGGGGGGGGGGGGGTGGGGGGGGGGGGGGGTGGGGGGGGGGGGGGGTGGGGGGGGGGGGGGGTGGGGGGGGGGGGGGGTGGGGGGGGGGGGGGGTGGGGGGGGGGGGGGGTGGGGGGGGGGGGGGGTGGGGGGGGGGGGGGGTGGGGGGGGGGGGGGGTGGGGGGGGGGGGGGGTGGGGGGGGGGGGGGGTGGGGGGGGGGGGGGGTGGGGGGGGGGGGGGGTGGGGGGGGGGGGGGGTGGGGGGGGGGGGGGGTGGGGGGGGGGGGGGGTGGGGGGGGGGGGGGGTGGGGGGGGGGGGGGGTGGGGGGGGGGGGGGGTGGGGGGGGGGGGGGGTGGGGGGGGGGGGGGGTGGGGGGGGGGGGGGGTGGGGGGGGGGGGGGGTGGGGGGGGGGGGGGGTGGGGGGGGGGGGGGGTGGGGGGGGGGGGGGGTGGGGGGGGGGGGGGGTGGGGGGGGGGGGGGGTGGGGGGGGGGGGGGGTGGGGGGGGGGGGGGGTGGGGGGGGGGGGGGGTGGGGGGGGGGGGGGGTGGGGGGGGGGGGGGGTGGGGGGGGGGGGGGGTGGGGGGGGGGGGGGGTGGGGGGGGGGGGGGGTGGGGGGGGGGGGGGGTGGGGGGGGGGGGGGGTGGGGGGGGGGGGGGGTGGGGGGGGGGGGGGGTGGGGGGGGGGGGGGGTGGGGGGGGGGGGGGGTGGGGGGGGGGGGGGGTGGGGGGGGGGGGGGGTGGGGGGGGGGGGGGGTGGGGGGGGGGGGGGGTGGGGGGGGGGGGGGGTGGGGGGGGGGGGGGGTGGGGGGGGGGGGGGGTGGGGGGGGGGGGGGGTGGGGGGGGGGGGGGGTGGGGGGGGGGGGGGGTGGGGGGGGGGGGGGGTGGGGGGGGGGGGGGGTGGGGGGGGGGGGGGGTGGGGGGGGGGGGGGGTGGGGGGGGGGGGGGGTGGGGGGGGGGGGGGGTGGGGGGGGGGGGGGGTGGGGGGGGGGGGGGGTGGGGGGGGGGGGGGGTGGGGGGGGGGGGGGGTGGGGGGGGGGGGGGGTGGGGGGGGGGGGGGGTGGGGGGGGGGGGGGGTGGGGGGGGGGGGGGGTGGGGGGGGGGGGGGGTGGGGGGGGGGGGGGGTGGGGGGGGGGGGGGGTGGGGGGGGGGGGGGGTGGGGGGGGGGGGGGGTGGGGGGGGGGGGGGGTGGGGGGGGGGGGGGGTGGGGGGGGGGGGGGGTGGGGGGGGGGGGGGGTGGGGGGGGGGGGGGGTGGGGGGGGGGGGGGGTGGGGGGGGGGGGGGGTGGGGGGGGGGGGGGGTGGGGGGGGGGGGGGGTGGGGGGGGGGGGGGGTGGGGGGGGGGGGGGGTGGGGGGGGGGGGGGGTGGGGGGGGGGGGGGGTGGGGGGGGGGGGGGGTGGGGGGGGGGGGGGGTGGGGGGGGGGGGGGGTGGGGGGGGGGGGGGGTGGGGGGGGGGGGGGGTGGGGGGGGGGGGGGGTGGGGGGGGGGGGGGGTGGGGGGGGGGGGGGGTGGGGGGGGGGGGGGGTGGGGGGGGGGGGGGGTGGGGGGGGGGGGGGGTGGGGGGGGGGGGGGGTGGGGGGGGGGGGGGGTGGGGGGGGGGGGGGGTGGGGGGGGGGGGGGGTGGGGGGGGGGGGGGGTGGGGGGGGGGGGGGGTGGGGGGGGGGGGGGGTGGGGGGGGGGGGGGGTGGGGGGGGGGGGGGGTGGGGGGGGGGGGGGGTGGGGGGGGGGGGGGGTGGGGGGGGGGGGGGGTGGGGGGGGGGGGGGGTGGGGGGGGGGGGGGGTGGGGGGGGGGGGGGGTGGGGGGGGGGGGGGGTGGGGGGGGGGGGGGGTGGGGGGGGGGGGGGGTGGGGGGGGGGGGGGGTGGGGGGGGGGGGGGGTGGGGGGGGGGGGGGGTGGGGGGGGGGGGGGGTGGGGGGGGGGGGGGGTGGGGGGGGGGGGGGGTGGGGGGGGGGGGGGGTGGGGGGGGGGGGGGGTGGGGGGGGGGGGGGGTGGGGGGGGGGGGGGGTGGGGGGGGGGGGGGGTGGGGGGGGGGGGGGGTGGGGGGGGGGGGGGGTGGGGGGGGGGGGGGGTGGGGGGGGGGGGGGGTGGGGGGGGGGGGGGGTGGGGGGGGGGGGGGGTGGGGGGGGGGGGGGGTGGGGGGGGGGGGGGGTGGGGGGGGGGGGGGGTGGGGGGGGGGGGGGGTGGGGGGGGGGGGGGGTGGGGGGGGGGGGGGGTGGGGGGGGGGGGGGGTGGGGGGGGGGGGGGGTGGGGGGGGGGGGGGGTGGGGGGGGGGGGGGGTGGGGGGGGGGGGGGGTGGGGGGGGGGGGGGGTGGGGGGGGGGGGGGGTGGGGGGGGGGGGGGGTGGGGGGGGGGGGGGGTGGGGGGGGGGGGGGGTGGGGGGGGGGGGGGGTGGGGGGGGGGGGGGGTGGGGGGGGGGGGGGGTGGGGGGGGGGGGGGGTGGGGGGGGGGGGGGGTGGGGGGGGGGGGGGGTGGGGGGGGGGGGGGGTGGGGGGGGGGGCTGATGGGAATTGTAGTTCCTGAACATCTGGAGAGCCGCAGGTTCCCTAACCCCTGTGCTAGCCGATCACAAAAGCGGAAACGAAACCAAGGAAAGGCTGCGTGCAGATCGCAGCTCTGATTGGTTGCCCAAATTCCGCGTCACACTCCAGGGCAGGAAATGAGTCAGGGTTTCAACCCTCATCCCTCCCCTCAGATCAGCTCTGGACCATGTTAATGAGGTCTATGCCACTTGCAACCAGGTCCTGCCGGAACGCGGATTAACAGGGAGAACGCGGATTAACAGGGAGAATGAGAAATGGAATCTGCCATGCAAGCAATGGGGAGATCGTCCCTCAAACCTGGTTAGTTTGTGTTTTGAAACCTGGCTAAGATGGTAGTCGGGATTTGACCAAGCTGTGGCAAATTGCAGGATGAAGCATTGAAGCAATGAAGCATCAGATCCACAAAGAATTATTTTTTAAATGGAGAATCCACAAAATGGCAGCCAGGAATAGTTTCATGGGGGTGAGTGCGGACAAACAGGGGGAATTGAAAAGGTTCTGGAAAGGTTTTTGGTCACTTGGGTGGAAAGGGCCTGAGTTCGCAGTTAGGAGCAACGAAATTGACAAGGGAAGTTGCTTTTGCAGGAGGAAATTGACAAGAGACTGCGGCAGTCACAATGGTGCTTCACTTCTGTAACTGGGCAAACTCTACTTAACTGAATATCCCAAAACTTGCAGCTGTAGATTATTACATTTCCTCAACAGTCCTTTATTCTGGGGGCAGAATCAATTCCTCCTTGTGCTTCTGGTTGCCACATCTCAAAAAAGATATTGAAGAGATAGAAAAAGTGCAGAGAAGGGCAACGAGGATGATTGAGGGACTGGAGCACCTTCCTTATGAGGAGAGGCTGCAGCGTTTGGGGCTCTTTAGTTTGGAGAGGAGATGTCTGAGGGGGGATATGATTGAAGTCTATACAATTATGCATGGGGTAGAAAATGTTGACAGAGAGAAATTGTTCTCTCTTTCTCACAATACTAGAACCAGGGGGCATCCATTGAAAATGCTGGGGGGAAGAATGAGGACTAATAAAAGGAAACGCTTCTTCACACAAGGTGGGATTGGTGTTTGGAATATTCTGCCACAGGAGGTGGTGATGGCCATTAACCTGGATAGCTTTAAAAGGGGCTTGGACAGATTTATGGAGGAGAAGTCGATCTATGGCTACCAATCTTGATCCTCTTTGATCTGAGATTGCAAATGCCTTAACAGTCCAGGTGATCGGGAGCAACAGCAACAGAAGGCCATTGCTCTCACATCCTGCACGTGAGCTCCCGAAGGCACCTGGTGGGCCACTGCGAGTAGCAGAGAGCTGGACTAGATGGACTCTTAGTCCTCCACCACTCTCCAAGGCAGTGGATTCCACTGTCGAACAGCCTTGACAGTCCTGATGTTTAGATGGAATCCCTTTTCCTGCACCTTGAATCCATTACTTTGTGTCCTGGTCTCTGAGGCAGCAGAAAACCAGCTTGTTCCGTCTTCGACATGGTACCCCTTTAAATATTTCAACATAGCTATTTGTGTCCCCTTAACCTTCACTTCTCCAGACTAAACATCCCCAGCTCCCTAAGTGTCTCTTCGTAGGTCATGGACTCCAGACCTTTTACCATTTTGATTGCCCTCCTCTTGACATGTTCCAGCTTGTCAATGTTCTTTTTCAATTGTGGTGCCCAGAATTGAACACAGTAGGTTGACCAATGCAGAGAAGAGTGGTCCAATTTTCCCACAGAGCTCATGCAAGAACTCATTCTCCACCATTAACCTGTTCCTGAAATAAGTGGTCTGACTTTTAATAATCAATTTAGAAGAGTTTGGATTTATATCCCCCCTTTCTCTCCTGCAGGAGACTCAAAGGGGCTTACAATCTCCTTGTCCTTCCCCCCTCACAACAAACTCACAACAAACACCCTGTGAGGTGGGCGGGGATGAGAGAGCTCCAAGAAGCTGTGACTAGCCCAAGGTCACCCAGCTGGCACGTGTTGGACTGCACAAGCTAATCTGGTTCCCCAGATAAGCCTCCACAGCTCAGGCGGCAGAGCTGGGAATCAAACCCGGTTCCTCCAGATTAGATACATGAGCTCTTAACCTCCTACGCCATTGCTGCTCCTTATTTAGGGGAATTTGAGGACAGAAGGTAGTTTAGTGAGAGGTGGACAACAGTGGGATCCTCCATACATTTACACCAGGATCCTTCTTTAGGAAATTAGACCCATAAATAACAAAGACAGCTTTGACTAATGAAAGAGGGGTTTTTTTAATTGAAAGTGGGAAATGTTACAAACAAGCAACAGCACTGCAATCATTCAGAGCCTAAGAAAGTCAAGAGAGGAGTGTGCATTGCAGAGAGGGAATTGGTTCGGGGTGAAACATTGCCTGTCCAGAAGACCAAGGAGCAAAGAGCAACGCACCGCCAGCATCTATTGACATGAAGAGAAAGGAAGATGGTGTCAGGTGTATGGAAAAACCGCCACACCCAGGTGCAGTTTACTTCCTGATTTATAGGATGAAAGGTATCCTGTGGTAATGTGATGAGTGTGCCTCGTGAGAATAGTGTGTTGATGAGATTTATTTGACTGTGCTGTGTGTTCCCAGAGACTCCTGAACAGTGGACTCCAGTCATAACAAAAAAAAATGCCTTGAGCAGCTGGGTGTGAATCCAATTCCACAGAAATTGGTTTCAAGGAAGGCTAAAATATTGGTGGCTTTCTCTAATGAGGGGTAGGTCCTATAGGAATAAGTTAGTAATAGCCCTCTTGAAGGGGTATTTTCAGAGGGGCAAGATGTCATGAGTCCTGATGAAATTAGTAGTTTCTGGCAGGAGACCCATTATTCTACAGTGAAGAAGAAGAAGGAAGAAGAAGAAGAAGAAGAAGAAGAAGAAGAAGAAGAAGAAGAGGAGAAGGAGGAGGAGGAGGAGGAGGAGGAGGAGGAGCAGCAGCAGCAGCAGCAGCAGCAGCAGCAGCAGCAGTTTGGATTTATATCCCTCCTTTCTCTCCTGTAAGGAAACTTAGGTCAATTCCGCACTTGCGTTATCGACCTAAGTTCGAGCTGCGTTTGACCTAAGTGCTCCGCACAACCACTGGGATCGACGTGGTTTTGTACCAGCTTCACCCCGTGTAACGGTCAAATTTCCGACTCCAGTTGGGAACTACTACTTTGTCAGGGAACCACGCTCCAACTCAGCTCGATTCCAGTAAAGTGCGGAATCTCTGGTGCCAGGAGTCCCCCATTCAGCCAATCACAAACGGCGCAAAATTTCCTTGTACCAATGTAAGCGGCCAATCAAAAAATGCCACCTTCGTCCCTCCATTCCTGTGGAAGTTTTTTAAATAACGTGTGTGGGGATAGACGGAATATGGCCGTAGAACAGTAGCCAATCAGAACGGAGTGGCAAAGAGGCACAGGATGATTCTGCCCTCTGAGCTGGGATCAAGCTGGTTGCAGTGGGGAACAACAATGGCTTCGACCTAGGTTAGTACCCTTCTCAGGGAACTGGGTCGAACCTATTTTACTCGTGTGCGGAATCACCCTTAAAGGAGCTTACAATCTCCTTTCCCTCCCCCGCCCCCACAACAAACACCCTGTGAGGTAGGTGGGGCTGAGAGTTCCAAAGAATTGTGACTAGCCCAAGGTCACCCAGATGGCATGTGTTGGAGTTCACAAGCTAACCTGGTTCACTAGATAAACCTCCACAGCTCAAGTGGCAGAGTGAGGAATCAACCCCGGTTCTCCAGATTAGAGTGCACCTGCTCTTAACCACTACACCACGTTGGCTCTTACATTCCATTAAGGGTTTGGGGAGGAACGGTGAGGTTTGAGACAGCCCTCCTTAGATGCAGGCTGTCTCCTGTTTGGACTCTATGTTGTCTCTGCTGGAGCTTGTGCTGAACCAAACATTTGAACTGTGCACACTGTGCACCTGCATATAGGAATGTTACCACTCTCATAACTGCCCCTGAGGATCATGGGAGTCATACTAACAACAGTGTTACAAAGATTGGTTCTGTCGTCTCCGCATTGCATCCACTCCTTGGATGAAGTCATCTCTGCCATCAGATGGCCTTTGGGCTCATGATCCTCCCTGCCATCACATTAATGCACCGTCTGGCCGTCCTTCCACTGCTTATCCATGCCATTCACCCAGACTCCAAAAAGATGCAGATTCAAGTCCTCCTGTGTCAATTTCTCAACTGCCGACGGTGGCACCTTTGTGCGACGCATCCTTGGGGAGGCTTCTTGGAGGCTGTCTGAAGTCCTGGGATTGTTCGGCATTTGAGAGAGGCTGTCTCTGCAGGGCACGGCTGGCCTTTAAGCTCGCGGGTTTCAAAAGCTGATCCTCATGATCTTATCTACAGACTTGATTATCCTAATGCTTTAATGTTAGCTTTTTTCCCCGCAAATGGAGAGTGCCTTCCAAATTAATAAGCCACTTCGAGCAATGCTGGCTACGCCGTCACTTATGTGCTTTTAGATCAGGAAGCAGAAAATGTAGGGCTTTTTTGTGGGGGGAGGGACTTAAGGAAACCTTTGAGTTTTCGTGCCTCCAGCAAGTGGTTGGCGTTCAGCTTGCTTGGTGAATTCCTTTATGCAGCTCTAACTCTGCCTTAACAAGGATAGCCAAAGGATCCTGCTTCCCATGGGACTGCGAAAAGAACACCTGGCACAGGGTCTTCCTAAATTTGCGGAGAGACTATTTAACACTAAGTGATCTGTCAACGAGAAATGATTGTGGATTTCTCCTGCTGCTGCTGATTCAACACAAAATTCTCCACTTTGATGCTGCAAATCAAACTGGGGATTTCTTTTAATTGTGATTTGTCATACATGGATTCCCATGATAAGATGTACAGATTTTTCACCCTGACCAGCATTATGCTCAGAAGGTTAATGGCAGAGCTTTTGCTGGGCCTGTGGAAAGTCCCAGATTCAATCTACGGCATCTCCAGCCAAATGGACCAGGTGGTGGATGATCTGAAAGACCTCAGTCGAAGGTCCCTGGAGAGTCCCAAACAGTCCAGGAGGACAGGACAGACCCTTGATGTGCTGGAATTTCCAGCCTTGCTTTGCATGCAGCAGCAGCAAGTGCAGCATGGAATTCTGGGAAGCTGCACGAACATTCTAAAGGTGACAGTTAAAATCCGTTGGTAGTGTTCTGTTCCCTCACCACACACTAGGAGACTGCCTGGCTAACTAAAAAGAAAGATGCTCTGTATACTGCTCTGCAAACCAAATTATAGAGATAGAGATAGAGATAGAGATAGAGATAGACAGACAGACAGACAGACAGATGATAGATAGATAGATAGATAGATAGATAGATAGATAGATAGATAGATAGATAGATAGATAGATAGATAGATAGATAGATAGATACATACATACATACATACATACATACATACATACATACATACATACATACATACATACATACATACATACATACATACATAGAGATAGATGGATAGATAGAGAGAGAGAGAGAGAGAGAGAGAGAGAGAGAGAGAGAGCTCTGACTAAAAGATATTGTAACACAACCAAACCGTAACAAACCATTAGCCATGCATGTAACTATTATGTGATACTGTGTATATAATGTATATATCTCTCTCAGGTTAAGTTCTGCTTATGTTTTCATGAACTTCTGAGGTAAAATGGCTGGTCTTTTGAAAGATAAACTAATTTGACGTGCCGCACAATCCACATCTCCACTTGTTACTTTGCTTGACAGGATTATATATACCAAAAGTACTTGTTGCCCTTCATGATGGACCGAGGATCTGATTTGGCGTGAGGCAACTCCATATGTTCATGTATGATGTGCTGTATTATATGCGGTATGTATAAAGAACATGCATTAAGAAACATAAAGCCATTCTTTTAAAATGAAACGGAGAACAGATAACTTGGGGAGGGAATGAGTCAAGTCACTGCCGACTTACGGCAATCTGATAGAATTGTCAAGGCATGAGACCAATAGAGGTGGTCTCTGCATAGCAACCCTGGGCTTCCTTGGTGGTCTCCCATCCAAGTACTAACCAGGTCTGAATTTGTTTAGCTTCTGATATCTGATGAGAGCAGGCAAGCCTGGGCCATCCAGGTCAAGGCAAAGATAGAGGTGTTTTACTATTGCCTACCTCTGCACCGCAGCTTCGGACTTTCAGCTGGTGATTTCCAACCTAAGTACCAGCAAGAGCTGAGCTTGTTTGGCTTCTGGCATCTGACTAGAATGAATAAATATTGTAGATCCAGGTGGGAGGCAAAGATAGAGGTGTTTTACTATTGCATACCTCTGCATAGCAACTCTGGACTTCCTTGGTGGTCTCCCATCCAATTACTAACCAGGACTGACCCTGCTTGCGCACTGGAGCACTTAGATTAGATTTCAGCGCTTGGGTTGCGACCTAAGTTCAAGCTTCGTTGTGACCGCACAACCACTGGGACCGGTACATGGTTTCGCGCCAGCTTCGCATCGATGCCGGTCAAATTTCAGAACTCCAGTTGGGAACTACTACTTTGTCAGGGAACCAAGCTCCAACTCTATTTCGATTCCAGTGAAGTGCGAGGAATCTCTGGTTGCCAGGAGTCCCCCATTTCAATGAAATCACGGCTGAGTGTTTTCGGGCATGCGTGCAGCTGGCCAATCAAGAAAATGCCACCTTCATCCCTCTCTCCATTTCCTATGGCAGTAGTTTTAATAATGTGTGTGTGTGGGGATAGATGGAACGTAGCTGAAGACCAATAGCCGAATCGGACTGACGCGGCGATGAACACAGGATGATTCTGCCCTCCGAGCTGGGATCGAGCTGGTTGCAGTGGGGAACAACAATGGCTTTGACCTAGGTTAGTACCCTTCTCAGGGAACTGGGTCGAACCTATTTTACTCGTGTGCGGAATCGCCCTGGGAGAGATCAGGCTAGCCTGCACCATTCAGGTGACGGTTCTTTGAAGGTGGTGGTGAAGATACGTATTTGATGGAGGGGAGACCCAGGTACAGGAAGAACATTTTGTGAGCTGACCCCAATACCGCATGCCACTCATTTGAGAAAGAGGTTGCTATGAAGAACGGGCGGGAGGAAAAGGAGCCAGAACCGCATACAAATGAACCGATCTGCAGTCAATGTGCCCTTGTGCAGTTGCTATTGACACGCCACTGAAAGGCAGTTTAAAAGGGTCCAATGAATTGCTTGAATTAGAACTTCCCTTGTTTACCAGTGCGAGGCGGAACGGAATAAGTTTCACATTGATTTCCAAGGGCTCACCAGACAAATGATTGCATTTTACTTCAGTATTTATCCCAAGCTTCTCTTTGTTCCGTAGCCTCCCCAGCCTTTGAATGAGGCCTTCAGGCCCCCTTCATCTTTGTGATCATTCAGAGACACTGCATTTGGCTTGTGCCAAAATTGTGTTCCATCTCAAAGCTGAGGATGATGCCTCTCCATGAGAAAAAAGACACCACCATCTTGACGAGGGAGACTGAGTTGTATTGTGTTGTGTTGACTGTACTGGGCAGGTGTCACGTGGATGCTTGCTCATGCAATGTTGGTTTGCTCCAATTATGTATGTCCCAGGGTAATCAAGGCAGGTCAGGGAAGATTTAAAAGCAGCTGTAACTCTAATGTGTCAGTGTATTGTTGAAGTTTTTCATGGCCAGATTCAACCGAATTCTGGTGGGTTTTCTGGGCTGTGTGGCCTTGGTCTGGTAGATCTTGTTCCTAATGTTTTGCCTGCAGTGGCATATTTACCTAAGGGACATGGGGTACCCTAAGTCCCCTGGCGCCCCCGAGTGGAGGGCGCAAACATTTCAGGTTCATTTGTGTGTGTTTTTGTATTTTTAAGTGTGTGTTTTTCAGTTTTCAGCCTGCAGGGGCACAGTTTTTAGGCTAGCACAGGGGTAGGGAACCTGTGGCTCTCCAGATGTTCAGGAACTACAATTCCCATCAGCCTCTGTCAGCATGGCCAATTGGCCATGCTGGTAGGGGCTGATGGGAATTGTAGTTCCTGAACATCTGGAGAGCCGCAGGTTCCCTACCCCTGGGCTAGCAGCACCAGAATTTCAGGGATTTTTCAGAAGACTCTTCTGATGATACCACCCAAGTTAGGTGAGGTTTGGTTCAGGGGGTCCAAGGTTATGGACTCCCAAAAGGGGTGCCCCATCCCCCATTGTTTCCAATGGGAGCTAATAGATGGGGGCTACACCTTTGAGGGTCCGTAACTTTGGACCCCCTGAACCAAACTTCACCAAACCTGGGTGGTATCATTAGGAGAGTCTCCTAAAGATACCCTAAAAGTTTGGTGCTGTTAGCATAATAATTGCACCCCTGACAGCAGGCGCCCTCCAAATTTCCCCAGATTCTCCTTTAAATCCACCCCCTTTGGCAAGGACTTAAAGGGAGAATGTGAGGTCCCCAGTTTAAACATTGAAAGTGATGCTGTTTGGGGGTGGATTCCACTGGAGGTGTTTTGTGAGAGATGATGCTGATATTTGTTTGGTTAATGTTTTGCTGGGGTGATTTGTGAGAGATTTACATGCTTAATACCCACTTGCACTGGCTTAGAGCTGTTTCTGAAGCTAATAACCTACCTCATAGGGTTGGTGTGAGGACAAAATTAGGAAAGAGAATTGTTGGGGAGAAAGCCTGTATGTTTTGCTGGGGGTGGGAGGTGTTTTGTGAGCTGGTGAAAAAAATCATTGTTTGGTTGTGGTGGGAGAGGGTGGCCACCCATATGAGGAAGCTGGGTGCCAAACTCAGGTTTTCTCCCTGGGCGCCAGTTTGCCTAGATTTGCCTCTGTTTGCTTGCATCTGTGGCTGGCATCTTCGGAGATGTAGGGATGTGTGTTTTTTCCCCTTTCCTTTTCCTTTTACTATTATTACTAAAGGGGGGAGGGGAGATCAGATTTGATTTTTTTTCTTTTTGCTGCATGCGTTGTCTATATATATGAACTAAATAAAACATTCTAGAAGTGGAGGGAAAAGAGTGAGTGATTTGGTCACCCCAGTGCAATCATGGAGATGTGGGCTGGGAGTGGGTGGGACAAAGAAAACACAGGGAAACATAGTGCACGAAAAAGGCGACTTCGAAAAAAATCAAAGTAAAAGTGATCTCAAAAGAACTGAGGGGGAAAAAATGGGGAAAAGACCCCCCCCCCCCCCCCCCCCAGTTTTCTAAAGGCACAAAAATGTGTGCAGAAATCCGGGGAGAAACCAAAGGAATATGGATCCAGAACTGATAAAACAAATCCTCTGTGGGAAAGCCCGTTAGCCAATTGTATGCAGCAGGTAATGGACATTTCCCAGGGGTTATTGTGTTGACCCCAGACCAATATTTTTGTAAAAAATGTAATTAATAGCCATTACTAGCTGTACAAGCCCAGAGTTCTAGGGTTAGCGGCATGCCTGCCCGATTCTCTGGTCACCTAGGCAACAAGTAACTGAAACTTATTTTTGGCAAAACCTTGTAGGCGTTGGGGAAGTTTCGAAGCACATGCCCCCATGAAGAAGGAACTGATCTCCGGGGGTATCAAAATTAGAGCAGGAAGGTGGAAGCCCCCCTGCAGGGTGAAGTGAAAGAGGCAGAAACGCCAGTTAACGTATGAAGAATGGCTAGAAAAGCACCCATTGTGTAATCATGTTTTCAGATCTCATGTAGAGAAAATTAACGATCCCTGAAGGAATTAAGGGGTGGTTCTGAAAAGGGCAGCCCTTCTCTCTGGCAGAAGGAACTGTCCTCTGAAACAAGAAATTCAAAGATTCCCTTACATCAAGGTGTAATCGTGCTCAAGTGTCACCTTCAACATACTATGTAATAACTATTCTATGTAATTATCTAACTGAAACCACTAATAAAAGTTCTCTTGAAATCAACTCTGCAAGGTCGTCGTGTTCTTTCTTTGTCCTTTAAAGAATCCCAAACTATATCCTTGTTTGGAAATTCAGGCATGAGAGTTCTTTGATTTGTATATAAGCTGGGATTGACTCTAGTTGTAGGCCATCATCCCAGAAAGATAACTTGTATTCAAATGCATATTCAATGTATATCCCCCCTAGTTCTATAACCAGGGCCCGATCTGAATGGCCAAGTCTAGCTCAATCTCATCAGATCCAGGAAGCTGAGCAGGGATGGGAGACCGCTAAGGAAGTCCAAGGTTGCTATGCAGAAGTGGATGATGGTGACTCACCTCTGTCTCTGTCTGTCTCTTGCCTTGAAAACCCTACACAGTTGCTATCAGTTGGCTACAACTTGATAGCGCTCTCCATCTCCAGTGCATGTGAAATGGCTGGAGCACTCTCAAGCATTACACAAAAGCTATTGTAAATAACAAAGGAATGACTGCATGGAAGAACAGAACGTAACAGTAAGACCATTAAGACAGCATGAGTCGACAGCACTCCCCACCACCACCAAATCCAGGACAAATGAACAAAGCATGCTGGGAAAAATGCAAACACCGTTGCCTTCTGCATGGTGGAGAATTCAGACCCAAATGGCAGATTCTGGGGAAGAAAGTCAGAGGAATATCTAATGAGATGGAACTCCTGGGATGGAGGCAGCATGGTGTAGTGGTGGATTCTAATCTGGAGAACGGAGTTTTATTCCTCACTCCTCCCCATGAGTGGCAGACTCTTTTCTGGTGACCCAGATTTGTTTCCCCACTCCTACATTCCTGCTGGGTGATCTTGGGCCTGTCACAGCTCTCTCTGAACTCTCTCAGCATCAAGGTGTCTGTTGTGGGGAGAGGAAGGGGAAGGAGTTTGTAAGGTGTTCTGGGTGAAACATCATTCTACCCTCCTTTTTTTGAAATCCAACCAGATGAAGAGTTTGGGGGGACTAAAAAGCTTGCTCGTGAGAGCCCTGTTACATTGAAAGCACCAAAAAGCCATGTCTGGTGTACGTTCAGTGGCTCTTTGTTCGTGCATCAAGTAATTCTCATGTCAGAGTCGACTCACACACACACACAAACATGCTACACATCCCCTGTTTATTCAGGTCCTGGTTCCTGATTTCATTTGTAAAATGAATGCATGCAGGCTCTTTTGTACAAACAGGTGTACTCGCATAAAAGCAGCCTGTATATATGTGTACTGTACCTTGGAGAGGGCTAATGTTGCAGGCTGTTGGTGATGGGACGTTTGGTCAAGTTGCGTCTGACTTAACGGCAACTCTGTAGAAATTTTCAAGACAATAGGCTGGAATGTGGCTTGAATGCAAGAAGGTGGAACGATTTTGGAAAGAGGTAACAAAGTATATGGAGAAATTAACAAAAGTCAAAATAATGATAAATATAGATTTATTGTTCATGGGTATATTGGAAAATGGCAAAATAGAAAAAAGGAAAAGGATATCATATCAAATAATGATAAGAGCAGCCCATGCTGTTATAGCATTGGGATGGAAAGATAAAAAGATATGGACAATACAGAAATGGCTAGAATATGTGTGGGAACAAGTACAACTAGAAATCTTTGAAATACTGTCGAGGAACCAATTGTAGCATGAAAGATATATCGAAATCACGAAGATCTGGATTGAATGTGTAGATTGGATGCGTGAAGCCGGAGTTAAAGAGGAAAGAGGGGACAAGAGATTGGAACGGATGAACCTGCTGCTGGTTACTTAAAGAGAGAAGAAAGGAATTTGGGGGAGGGAGGGGGAAAAGGGGGGAAAGTATATTTTGGATTGAAAATAGAGATGCGGAAAGATTCAAAAATAATTCCAAATATACAAATAATTTTTTTTAAAAAAAGAAAAGACAATAGGCTGGATGGCCGCCTGCCAGGGGTGCTCTGATTGTGTGTGCCTGCATTGCAGGGGGTTGGACTTGATGACCCTTGAGGTCTCTTCCAACTCTATGATTCTATAGGGGAACAGAGGTGGTTTGCCACTGCCTGCCTCTGTGCATAGTGACCCTCAGCTTCCTTGGTGGTCTCTCACAAAAGTGCTTACCAAAGTATGACCCTGCTTAGTTTCCAAGATCTGATGAGATCAGACAAGCCTGGGCCATTCAGGTTTGGGCTATGACCTCTGAGCTGGTGCTAACGTGCTGGGAAGGGAAGGCAGGGAGCTATAGCCGGATTGCATCCGCTTTCAGAAGCAAAACGGGGTCAGTACTTGGATGGGAGGCCTTCAAGGGAGGCTTTGCAGAGGAAGGCAAGAGCAAACCACCTCTGCTTCTCACCTGCCTTCAAAAACCCCCTTGGTGGGGTCACCCTAAGTCAGTTGTGACTTGATAGCCCTTGAAATGCACAATAAAAGGTATTCCGTACTGCCTCACTGGAAAGAAAGGATTGCAATTTGAAGAGACATTTGCAAATAAATAAAAGTGAGGCTAATCATTCCCTAGCAGGATGCCATCACAGTAGATCAATTTTTAAAATGACGGTGTTTGCCCCAAGTACTGAAGACAATAATAGAACACTAATATAAGCATAAGCAAGCCTTTATTGGCATAGACAGCAGTACAACAATAATAAAAACAGATTAAAAAGCATATACAATACAGGATATACATGTTAGGACGAAGGAAATCTACTGGCATTTAGTAATTTCCAGGAGAAAGTCTGCCACTATCATACAGATAGAAGGATCAGGGTTGTCCAACAAGTAGTGTAATCTAAATAAATCGGGGAGATTGGGTAAATGTAAAGGAGTGAGATTCACATACTTGGATCTGATTTCCTTGAATCTGAGACAGTGAAGTAATTGGTGGGCCAGAGATTCAACTGAGCCATTGTTACATGGGCACAATCTTATAGCCTTTTCTTGCTTATTAAATCTGCCATGTAACAAGTCAGAAGGCATAACATTAAACCTGGCGAGCATTATGGCTCTCCTTTGAACAGGGTTTATTAAGCAATACAGGTAGTGTGCCAAGTGGCCCCATTCAAATGGGAGAGAAAAATACAGGGGGGAGCACGTTTTCTTGGCTGTGGTGATTAGGGTAGAGAACTCTCTATCCAATAGTTGACCTTTTAATTTCCTATAAGCTTCTGAATAGGACAAAGGGCAAAGTGAATCCACTGACAGTCCGATAGAGGCAATTTTTTCTTTAATTATGGAAAACTAGGGGTTGGAATGGGTGTCAGAGAGCAGACGGTGGACCAGGGAATTACAGTCCGAGAGAAAATGAATTCGCAGCCAGAATCTAAAAGTCCTCAGCCAAGTGGCTGATTCCAAGGAGTTTTGACCTAACTCCAGACAAAGGGCTGCATAGGGCACGCAATTTGGGAGTCCAGTTATCTTGTGAAAAAATTTGGATTGAAGAGAATTAGAACACTAATATAAGAACATAGATACCAATATCTTTTGTTCCACCCTATGCTGTTGCTTCCTCTTTTATTCTATTTTTCACACCATCGTGCAGAATTGCAACATAAAAAGGAACATCCATTTTTTAAAAAACAGAATATTTTCTAAAAGCAGAAATATTTGTTGGATTTTCAAACAGCTATTTGTTTGTTTGTTTATTTGTTTGTTAATTTGTTTGTTTGTTGGACTTCCATGCTCCATTCCTCCCCTTTTCTGACAGGCTCAGAGCAGTTAACACCAGTAATATACATATCAGTAAATATCCATCAACATCAAACTCCCTTTCTTAGACTAAAGCCCCTTCCGCACATGCAGAAAAACACATTTTCAATCCACTTTCAGTGCACTTTGCAGCTGGATCTTACTGTGCGGAATAGCAAAGTCCACTTTCAAACAATTGTGAAAGTGGATTGAAAGTGCATTAATCTGCATGTGCGAAAGGGGTCCACAACCTGTACAACTGGGCACATTGGGCAACAAGCATTCTTCAACAAGTTTGGTCGGCTGTGATGAGTTCAACTTTGTTCCATGAGACGCAAGCCTCGTTTAAGTCTTCTTTGAAGGTCTGGTGCCATGTCTCCCGTGGTCTACCTGGCTTTCGCTTTCCTCCAGACTGTGGTCTTTGGGTGACGGTGACTTGGTAGGCAGAGGATGTGCCCAGCGAGATGCTATTGTTGCTCTGTCACAATGTCCTACAGCCTCCGTATGCCACTTCTGCTCAAAATTTCCTCATTTGTAATGTGGAAAGTGACTCCGAGAATCTTGTGAAGGCATTGCTAGAACACGTTCAACATCCAAACATAACAATAAACTTGGAGCTATAGAGTTAGGAGGTAATGAGAACTGGTTGGTCTTGAGGGGCATTTGGGAA
The DNA here is from genome assembly GCF_021028975.2 of Sphaerodactylus townsendi. Taxonomy (NCBI): domain Eukaryota; kingdom Metazoa; phylum Chordata; class Lepidosauria; order Squamata; family Sphaerodactylidae; genus Sphaerodactylus; species Sphaerodactylus townsendi. The sequence goes on along the minus strand of NC_059428.1, from coordinate 16,511,404 downwards.
AGGATAAAGGTTTCACGAATAAGAAGAGAATGTATAACGGCTAAATGTTTTGAACTATTTGAAAAATGTAAAGGGAAAATTTTGGGGCATGTATATAAGTATATGGTTGATGACAAAGATTTTATGATAAGAACATTAAATCAAAAATGGGAGAAGAAAGGTCTTCTAGACACTGGGAAAACTGAAAATTTAATAGACAGTTGGAAAAACATAAAGATTGAGAAATATATGGAGTTGGAAAGAAAAGTGATATTGAAATGGTATAGAACACCAAAACAACTAGCATATACGATTAAAGGACTCAGTCCTAAATGCTGGCACTGCGGAGATCAGGAGGCATATTATAGCCATATGTGGATGGAATGTATAGAAGTGAAAAATTTTGGACAAGCGTAATGTTATATGTCGAGAAACTGGTGAAGATTAA